>NW_023046387.1:166448-201194 GCF_011762505.2 Arvicanthis niloticus | reverse complement strand
ACATTGTCAGCTTCTATCTGACAATGGAGTCTGTACTGCTTAGCCCAAACATATTGACCATAAACACCAGCACCAAACATCTCCCACAAGCCAACACCTCTCCATGCCTCTTAGATGCATGATGAGAGATCATACACTAGTCACTTACCCCAGACTGTGATTCAGCCCACATCACTTGTGTTCATCATGAGCATCCAAGGAGTAGTCCATTTTAACATAGCTGAATTTATGACCACAAAGATACAGCATGGATGTGGTTTTCAGCAGGAATTTGGGATCCATAAAGTGTGTCACACTATCCACATCATAAGCACAATTCCTTCTGTAGCTCTGACTGTTGGGAACTAATAACAAAGCCTAAGACACTTTACATTTGAAGATGTCCATTCCTAACTGATACTTCTACTGTTAAAAGACTGTGAACCACACATGAATACAGACAATTATTATGAGATAAAAATTAGAGATTGCCTTTATATTCATTAAAATATATTAATTTTATTCAATACCAGCTTAAAGTGGAGGAGTCAAAGTATACATTATACAGTCTTAGCAAAACAGCAAATTACAGTAACAAAAAATAATAAATAACAAAACTTCAAATGAAAAGAAAGAAAATCATGTACTCAAGGCAATCAAAACTCTAATTAAAACCAAAACACAATAATTAAGCTAAGCAGCATTCCCTTGCTGTAGAATTTGCTGCACTAACCTATAGCCTGTTGCTGGCTTTGGAAATATTGTACAAAGGTAGTCAGCAATGGTAACAATCTCTTCAAGATGAATGTAGGTATGCCCCATTGGGGTGGGGGTTTGCTGTTGGACAATTTCTTCCAAGGGAAAGCATGTGTCATGTTACAGACAATACCTCAAAGTCTTTAACATTTGCTTGACTGATCTCTCTGAAATTATTGCTGATGACTCATGAGGACAAGTGAAAATTTACATTTTGAGGCTCCTCCTGGATGACCAACAGATCTTCATGTCCCTCAGCACTTCTTTGAAGCCTTCCATACATGCACTCTTGCTGGACCATAGTCTAGACAAAAATAAAGGCCTTGTAACATATAGGAATCCAAAGAAAGGAAGAAAATGCAGCCCAAGATTGCCATGGTTATAGGGATGAGATGCAATGGTGGTTCACTTGCTTTGCACACCCAGTGCTGCTGGTGAGGAGTTGTGTCTGAGGGAGATCTTGACCTGTTCTGTGTCCTATTTGAGCTTCTGTTGAAGTATTTCAGACCTAGGGGAGGAAGAGACAAAGGCCTGGTGAAGACCTGCTGTAGTGAGCCGCTGTGGCTGCACACGTGCGTTTTTCCAACATGGCGCTGGCCACATGTTTCCCCAGCAATAAACAATCATTCTGCGCAGCTGCTAGGCAGAAAGAGCGCCAAACCACTGGCCTATCCCGAGGCGTAATACTGGGTAGTGAGCAAGCAGCCATTCAGAAGTGAATACGTCACTCTAGGGTGTATTTAAGGGACCCTCTTCCGGTTTCTTGGGTCTTTCCGCTTTATCGTGTGCAGTAGTAAAAAGTTCCTCGTGGCAGTAAACCCGTATCGCCTCCTGTCCTTATTCGCGGGCGAAAAGGGATTTTGGGGGCGCGCGTTACATCTGGTGCCGAGAAACCCGGGAAATTTTAAGGCGCTGCGGGAGACCACCCAAGCTTGGGGACGGGTTACAAACTGAGGAACGCGAGGTGCATCCTGGAAGGTATGCTTGGCGTGGAGACCTTTGTTGCGACCGAATTTTCATTCACTGCCGCTGCTGTAGTAGCTGGCCTTGTGTGGTTTTCATTGGCAGTCTATTTTTGTTGTGAGGAACTAGCTCGAGGCACAGCTAATAGGAGTGGAGAGGTTTCAAAAAAGGTCTGCTCTAAGCTATCAGAACCAGGATGTGGCAACAGGTGCTCAGCCATAGGGTTGGGAAAAGAGAAACAGACGAAGAAGTCTGGAGAGAGACTGGCCAGAGAGTTTGGTTATAGGAAAGAATGTTCAGGAGGAATACAGGCCACTGCAGGGCCTGTTAAAGCTAGGAAACCTTCACCGGCTGGTGAAGAGAAGCGGGAACCCCCGCACCCAATTAAGGAGCCTGCTTCCATACACCTTAGCAGCTCCGAGGAAGATCTAACACAAGGAGAGGAAGAGGGCCTGGGGCAGGAACCAGCGGCCTGTACTAAGGCTGGAGGTCCCAAAGTAAGACTAAGAAAGCCTTTGAATTCCTCAGCCCCACTCTTGCCTCCAACTTACGATTCGGGCGGAGGCCCTAACTCATTCCTCAGCCCGGCGGATCAGAGGCAGCTACAGCTTGCATTTCCGGTCTTTGAAGCGGCAGAAGGCGCCCGCGTTTATGCTCCCGTAGATTATAGACAGGTCAAAGAATTAGCGGAAGCAGTGCGCGCATATGGAATTGGAGCTAACTTTACTGTAGCCCAAGTAGAGAGGTTAGCTACAGCCGCCATGACTCCAGGAGATGCCTTAGTATAAGAGAAACTAAGAGAAATCCTTAGTTCTGCTTTTTTTGTTTATTATCCTGTCCTTGGTGCACCAATGTCCACGTGTGTCTCATTGTATTTTCTGTCCACGTGTCTCGTATGAATGATTGGTCGTCTATGTTTCATGTTCTATGTTTAATGTTTAAAAGATTGTTAAAATTGCTTGATTCAACACTTGGTCTAGTCTAACTTGGTTTTCAAAGGCAGTTTTAATATGCAGAGCAGTGGCTAAAGAGTTGAGCTCAGCTGGAAAGGCTGCCTTTTCTAGGGACCAACATGTTTTTGGATTAAATAAGGAAGTTAAGAGTTTGTCCTAGAAAAATCAAAGTGACAAGGTGCTTTTATCTTAAAATTACAGCTAGAGAAATCGAGAAATTTTGTTTGGTTTAAATATATAAGATGTGTTGTCATTTCATTTTTGCTTCCAACTGATTTTTAGAAATTATTGGCCTAAAGTTATTGGATATGATAAAAAGGTTTACAACCTTGATAAAAAAGGCTGGCTTAAGATTGGTGACTCAGGGTTGGAGTCATTCAAAAACCAGGTGTGTAAAGATAAGATTTAAGAACAGTGTCTCTTTGGTGAGATATTTAAAGCTGCACTATCGTGCATCTACATATAAGAACTGGCAGCAAAACTTTATAGCATAAAGGTAATTTACTTGATGTTGATTTTAAAGAAAATAAATTGCTTACATCGTTAAAGATTGGTTTTGTTTTTCAAAAATATGGTTATACTCTAACATTAAAAAAGAGGCTTAAAAACATAGTTAAACTGCCAATATTCCATTGGCTACAGTTGATAATTCAACCGAGAGTTTGAAAATTTTTGATTTGCCTATGTTTATAGAAAAAAGATACAACACGTGTCTTTTAAAATTTAAAGTTTAAATTTAAAGTTAAAAAAAAAATGTGCAGTTCAGGCCTCAGAGAACAGGCGGGAGATTAAAAATATTTACATTTGAATTAAGACAATGCAGACTGAGCTCTACAGCTCAGGAGCCGCTCCCAGATGGAATGGTAGTTTATACGGATGGGTCAAAAACAGGAATAGGTGCCTATGTGGTTAATGATAAAGTTACATCCAAACAATATCATGAAACCTCACCTCAAATGGTGGAATGCTTAGTGGTGTCAGAGGTTCTGGAAATATTTCCAGGTCCCTTAAATATTGTTTCAGATTCCTTCTATGTGGTTAATGCAGTAAAAGCATTGGAAGTTGCTGGGTTAATTAAGACATCTAGCAGACTTGTGGAAGTTTTTCAAAAGATTCAGCTTACCCTGGCTAAGCGTAGATCCCCGGTCTTTATAACTCATATTAGGGCTCACTCAGGCTTACCGGGACCTATGTCCCGTGGCAATGACCTGGCAGATCGAGCCACAAGGTTAATTGCAATTGCCCTTTCGCCAAAGTTAGATTTGGCTAAAGCTTTTCACAAAAGGTTTCATGTGACAGCTGAGACATTAAGATGTCGATTTAACATCTCTAGAAGGGAGGCCAGAGATATTGTTACTCAATGCCAAAACTGCTGTCAATTCCTACCTGTTCCCCATACAGGAGTTAACCCTCGGGGAATCAGGCCCTTACAAATCTGGCAAATGGATGTTACCCACATCCCATCCTTTGGTAAATTACAATATTTGCATGTTTCTATTGATACTTGTTCTGGAGTTATATTTGCCTCTCCTTTGACCGGAGAAAAGGCGGCCCATGTTATTCAACATTGCCTCGAAGCTTGGAGTGCTTGGGGAAAGCCTAAAATCCTTAAAACGGACAATGGGCCAGCCTACACTTCTCAAAAATTTAAACAATTTTGTCGCCATATGGAAGTGACACACCTGACGGGTCTTCCTTATAACCCCCAGGGACAGGGCATCATTGAGCGTGCTCACCGCACCCTTAAAACTTATTTGATAAAACAAAAGGGAGAAGTTGAGGAAGCTCTGCCCACGGTGCCACGAGCTACTATTTCTCTGGCACTTTTTACCCTCAACTTTCTGAATTTGGACAGTCAAGGCAATACAGCGGCTGATCGCCATTGCATGGAACCAACTAGGCCAAAAGAAATGGTAAAATGGAAAGATGTTTTGACTGGTCTATGGAAAGGCCCGGATCCTATTTTAATAAGATCCCGGGGAGCGGTCTGTGTGTTTCCACAGGGGGAAGACAATCCATTTTGGCTGCCAGAGCGACTGACGCAGCGACTCGCGGTTCCTGAAAAAGACCCCCCGAAGGATTCATCTGCAGACGCTCTCAGCTCCCATTTGGACTCTCCAAAATCGGGTTCCTAGTATATACAGTAAATTTAGATGGTTAACCTATCTGCTTCTCAAAAACCTATGCCCTTGCCTTCTTAAAAGGCGTTGCTGCTGCTAACTTGTACCAATGTAACTCGCTTTATATTACAGTGCTGGTCTGCTTTTCTATAAGCAGGTCTAATAGCCAGTTTACCACTCTGATCCCTATCCCCGTTCAGACGTCTGAGACCTTGATTTTATCCTGACAAGAAAGGAGATTCTAATATAACTGCAGCCCTTATCGCTGCTATTACCATCCCTACAAATTGCAGCTGTAACAGCTGACTCAGACATGGTTAATCAAATCACAGAAGCTACTGTTGCTAATCAATTTTCAGAAAAAACCTCTGAGGCTTTTGACCCTCCCACAGAAAGTGGATGTGTTGGTCAATCAGAGAGTTTATTCGCTCCAAGCACACTTGATACAGCTCGCAGATGTGGCTCAAATGAGCTGTGTCTCAATGACCCCATATCCAGGTATTTCACCTCTGAGATTTGTGAATGATACATTTATTTAAAGCCATAATCTTTCTGCTTACTTAAAAGGAAAGTGGAATGGGAAGTTGGACCAGATACAGCCGTGATTACAAGCTCGGATTTCCAGCGGATGAAACCTGCTGCCCGTGGAGATTTTACTTCTTAAAAATAAATTTCTTCTGCCTTTTCTTTCCTTCTTTCTTTCTTTCCAAAGAGCCGGAATAGGCCTGCGTGATACACTTCTAGGATGTGAACTAGTATTCATAGATGGATGGTTTGTAAGCTCAAGCCCAGCAAAAACGTGACAAGGTAGCTCTAAGCCTAAGCACGCGCAGCCTTGGGGCAAGCATCCTCCCTGAAATTTGATGATCTAGGCTAGAAATAGCCTATGACAGAGACATTCTCAGTCTATGCACCCCAAGAGCTCGGCTCATTTGCACTGGGTAGATGAGAAGTCTTGTCCAGTCAGCTCTTGCCTAAATAATTGTGATACCAGATAATAGGTTGACAGCCCTTGCACTCCTGGGAGCTATATATATACTCCATTGCACAGGGATGGGTGTCAATTCTCTTTATATTTCCTTAGCCCATGCACCCAGAGGACTCGTTTCCATGGCACCTGGAAGGGTAAGGAAAAAATCTTCGGGCTATAAGCTCTTGATCGCTTACTCCCCCCCAAGATGGAGTTTGCTTGATCGGGTTTGAGTTCGAATCTTATTTGGTACTACATTTAATAGGCAAAAGGCTGTTTCATATTAATAATTTAAACAGGGAGAGATGTAGTGAGCCACTGTGGCTGCACACGTGCGTTTTTCCAACATGGCGCTGGCCACATGTTTCCCCAGCAATAAACAATCATTCTGCGCAGCTGCTAGGCAGAAAGAGCGCCAAACCACTGGCCTATCCCGAGGCGTAATACTGGGTAGTGAGCAAGCAGCCATTCAGAAGTGAATACGTCACTCTAGGGTGTATTTAAGGGACCCTCTTCCGGTTTCTTGGGTCTTTCCGCTTTATCGTGTGCAGTAGTAAAAAGTTCCTCGTGGCAGTAAACCCGTATCGCCTCCTGTCCTTATTCGCGGGCGAAAAGGGATTTTGGGGGCGCGCGTTACAACCTGCCATGTCAGCTATCCAGCAAACACCAGGTATATTCATCAGGACAATCCCGTATGACCTTTGAGCTGAGGTCATCCCCTGTATTCCCAAAAATGAAGGGCCAGAGAGCACCTGGGCCTGGAAGTTTTTCTCAGTTTTAATAAATGGCTTGAAAGTGAACTGTGAAGTACACACTGTGCTAGAGTTAAACTAAAATGACACACTTCTTCAATAGTCCATATATAATGAATTGAAAAATAACTGTGTAGCAATGTGTGAATAGAGCACTGTATAGCAGCCTTCTAGAAAGCCTAGCCACCATTCAAGTGAAGGCTGCTATTATATCTGGAGTACAGGAACCTGCCTGTGTTTCTCTTGTGAAACCCTCAATCTGTGAATCCCCAGAGAATCCATCCCCCAGGAAATCCATGCTCACTGAAGAGATACTATAATCAGCAAGTGTGTGCGGTATACAAATCTGCCCAAGGGAAAGCATTGAAATGTAAAAGAGATATTAATGAAAAAAGAAACGATACCACTATATTTATAGCTTCTCTAGTATTATTTGTGGGGAGACTGTGGACCCCTACTTCTTGTTCTGTGGCTTGTCCTGCAGGGCAGTAAACAGGGTCCAGGAGATAACCTGAAAGAGAGAATGGGAGAAAACAGCCAAATGCAAAGGAAGATATTCCTATAGTCTGATCAAATCCTAATTTTTACTTTTTTTCACACAGTGGTTAGAAACACATAAAGGCAGAATGTGGGAAAGGGGAAGACACAGGACTGTAGTTTTTCAGGGGGCGTACAGGGTATCAGCTGGGTGAAGGTTCAGGGAACAGGCCTCTATGACTGTCTATATTCACTTGTCCTTATCTAAGTTGGTACTATATAACAAGGCTACCTATCCACAATGTCTATGACTATCTAGGCTGGTAAATTTCCACCAAGACTACTTGTTTACAAGATCTTATAGCCATCTGTTCAGTGTTTGTCCACAGAAACCAGGACTTTGTGTTAGCAGGCTGACTTAGACCTATGGCTGATTTTAGACATTCGGTGTATAAGCAAGGCTGCCCCTGACATCTCCTCCCTTCTCCAAGTATAGAAAGACCATGGCAATTCCAATGTTGCAAAGGCAGGGATAGAGGCCTGGCCTCCACTAATTAATGGGGACCCTGTAATGGCTCTGATCCTCCTGTCATTGTCCAGTGAGGCATGAGGGGCAGACCCATCCCAATGTCTTTTTTCCTGGAGAAGGGATACTTTTGACATTAAACCCTATGCAATCAGGCTTGTCCCTCAGGGAACCCAGAAAGATATTTTTAATTTTTATTTATATTCCCTTGCAGTGCTTAGCCTCGCAGACTATTCAAGAATTTAGATCACAGGTCAGAGGGGGTTCTGGGTGGCCCCTCTCTGCTTGGTCTAGGGTTGGGAGTCCCCTCTTTTAGGTTGAGTAGAGAATACCCTGGATAGTGCAACAACCTCGTCCTGTGTCTCATGGTCTTCCATAGCTAACTTATGATAATGTATCTGAATTGGTTTGGCTATCAAATTATCTACCTGTTATTTCGCAAAGTTAGTCAGCCTATATAAGACCCAGAAACCAAAAGGAACAAGTAAAAATATCCCAAGTAATGGTCTTAAAATGAAAGGAAGTAGGGTTAACAGTCATGGAGGGGTTGAAAATCAATTCTTGTACCAGCTCTCATCTTTGTCCCTCATGTTCTCTTTAACCATCCCTGTCTTCATCTATGTAAAAGCAACATTCGTCTTTAAGGGCTGTACAAAGTCTAGACCTGTACACAGTCTTTTCTATTGTAAAAGAGTAAATCAAGTCCAATAATGTCCTTTGCATTTTTGGAGGATCACTTCAGACAGCAAAACGAGGGATTTCTACAGATTAATGATGTCAATCTCTAGTCTTTATTATGAAAGACTCTAATTACAAAACAGTAAAATGGAAGCCTTGCTTTCTGTCCTGTGAGAGGGCTGGATCCTAGCCTCTCTGAGCAAGGCACCGTAGCGCAGGAGGGGGGACCTGTGTCTGAGATAATTCCAGAAGTGGCATCCTTAGACACCTCTCCATACCATAGAGCTGGAAGGGGTGGTGGTCACAGGACCAGGAGCTCCTCTGCCTACAGTGATAGGGTAGCATTGATGGCCTGGGAGGTAGAGCAGAGGGAAAGGCCCTCGAAGAAGCAGCCAGGAAAGTCACTTCCAGCCTGGGTGCCTGTCCCCCTGACCTGAGGGTTTGAGATGCAGCTGTTCCTCCTGCTGCCACCATATGGTAGGCATTGAGAGGAAGAGTGCTGTGTGAAAGTCCCTGAGCCATGGAGGGACCCAGACCTGGAGATTCTGGAAGAAGCTTGCTCTCTGAAGCCACTGAATTCTGAAGACCAGCAGATGGCCAGTTATAAGAACCCAGGTGAGATGGCCTCAGTGGTCAGTCAACCAAACCCACTGCTTTCCCACCTGACCAGGGAACCATCCTATGTGATTCTGGGGTGACTGGACTGTTGCCCTCTTCCCTCTAAGAGCCTCATACACCCTTTTGAGAATGAGAGGGTGGTGTTCAGTTTCCTAAGGGTCTTTTAAATAGGACACCAGATCCTTGGAGACAACGTTGGTCACGTGTGCAGCTAGCTGTTGTTGAGCACCACATTGTGCCCCATATCTCACTCTGGTTCCAAGAGTACCAGGTCTGCTTCCTGGTACTTTTTGTACCATGGGTGGGCCTCCAAACCCAGGGATAGGAAGTTGTAATGAACAAGGGAAGGACTGGGAAGGGGAATCTGAGGTCACATGGCAAGATTTGGGAAGGGTGGGCTGGGCTAAATATGAAATTATTCAGTTTTAAGTGTTGGCAACATGGGTTCTGTTTGTTTAATAAAGGTTTATTGGGTTGGAAAACTCACATGTGGGTTACGTGGAGCCTAGGTTTGTAGGATAAGACCCATCCTGGGCCACCAACACCCTCCTCCCTCTCCCTAGGGATTTCAGCCTAATGACAAGAAAGCTCATGAGAAAGTACAGTGGGCCGAGTTGTGTGTCTGACACCTGGAACAGACAGCATTGCCTTCATCCATGTTAATAAACTGGTTTTTTACAACAGTAACAAAACACAAAACAATAAAATATGTAAAACTGTGGAGACAGCCACCATGTTCTTCCTCTCTATGAGTTACTTACCCTTGTAGCAGTGACTTGAGATCAGACAATACCAGGAGCTCTGCTGAGAGGTGACAAAAGATTCAAAGATGCTGGTCAGACAGCTTAACCAAAACAGGAAGTTTCAGATTCAGTGAGAGACCTGGGCTAAAGAAACTGTGTCACAGAAGGACTGCAAAACCACATGTAGTTAACTAGCCTCTCAGCACACCCACCAATATACATATTGGCACAGACATGCATATCCCCCTTCCAAAGACACACCAGAAATCATAAGTGAGCAGGAAACAGTAAGCAGACCTCAATGCTGGAGGATCCATTGAATGTAAAAAAGCTAAAGTTTCAAGTGAGACCCAGGACTGTGCTATCCATCCCTTGGGAACTAAAAATGGTTAGTGAGCAACTTCTTCTGCAGACTAGGTTGAGAGAGTTGGAGAAATTTTTCTCTTGAAGCCTAACATCTTTCACCCTAACCCTCAGCCAGAGAGAAGCCTTTCTTCACACATCCCTGTTCATCCAGTCAGCTCCTGAATGGAAGCTCCGGGAGAGAACCCTAGGAACACTGACATGAAACAGGACTGACAAGCTGCTTCTCAGGCTCTGTCAATGTGAACCAAGGTCTAGACTGGGTTAAGAGACCATTTTGCAATGCAGGGGAAAAGGGAGAGAAAATATACAAAACGCACAACCCCCAAAAGACAATGAGAACCACTCATTTTGCAATTTCACTGGTCTCCAAGAATTACAAATGCTTCCTACCTGTGACCTCACATGACCCGCTACAAAGCAAATGAGCTGCAGTCCCTGACTACATCACTCAAAGCTCTGTGCTCCAGTCAAGGACGCACACAAAAGGAACCCCTGTAACATAATGGCATGTGGGTATGTAATGTGTGTTCAGCCTGTCTATCTTAATGAACTGCCAATCAAAATTGCTACCTGCTACTTTTTCACATGTGCATTAAACAGCAGGGGTTCCCATGTTCCTTTGAGAAGAGCCTCAACTGCATGGGGTGAATGTAAGTATAAGATGCTAACCCAGAGTTAACTTCTCTGCTTCTTTCACTAGAATACTGGTAGCCACCACAGCTCTTAGACAAGTGGACAAGCCAGATAGTACATGGTCCAATAGCTTGGACAGGTGTAGTACACTGTGATTCCATGGCCTAAAATGTGGGGTTCCACACCCTTTGCAGTAGCTTTTGTTTCATGGGCATGTAGATGAAAAGGTTTGGAGGTATCTGGAAGTGCTAGTGTTGGAACCAAAATCACCTGTCTTCAAAGCCTCAAAGATGATCTGTGCAGACTCATTCCAGATTAGAGAACCAATGGCCTCATTTGTGCTGGGAAGTTTTTATTAGGAGGTCGTTTATGGTTCCTTCTATTTCTATAGGGGTTATTGGACTGTTTAGATAGTTTACTTTATCTTGATTTAATTGGGTATGTGGTATCTGTTTATAAAATCACCCATTTCATCTAGATTTTCCAGATTTGTTGAGTATAAGCTTTTCTAGTAAGACATGATGAATTTTTAATTTTTTGTTTTTGTTGTTATGTCTCCATTTTCATTTCAGATTTTTAGTTTGGGTACTGTCTCAGTGCCCTTTACTTAGTGTGTCTAGGGGTTAACCTATCCTGTTGATTTTTTCCAAGAACCAGCTCTTGCTCTTGTTGACACTTTGTATCTAGCTCTTTGTTTCTATGTGGTTGATTTCAGCACTGAGTTTGAGTATTTCCTGCTATCTACACCTCTTAGATAGGTTTGCCTCTTTTTGTCCTAGAGACCTCAGGTGTGCTGTTAAGTTGCTGGGAGATGATGACACCAGACTGATTATGAAAGCACTCAGTGCTGTGAATTTTCCCCTTAACACTGCTTTTCTTGTGTCCCAAAATTTTGGGTATGCTGCGTCTTTGTTTTCATTGAATTATAGAAAGATTTTCTTTATTTCTTCACAGTGATGCTGGTTATAACAATCCTTCAGAAAGCAATGTGGAATTCATCATGCAGGGGGAGCAATTGAATTTAGGCTATCCAATGCAAATGTGCCAAGTGAGACCACCACCCTCTCAGTCATCATTCCTGGTGACTTAGGAAGGATTAGAAAGCACAATTCTTGTTCATATTTGGTTGATATGATTGGAGTAATTTTTTACTCTTGTAGCGTCAAGTCTCTCACAGCAACCCTCAGCTTGTGAAAACCCTTTCCCATATCCCGGTGTGATGGTTTTTGTATGATATTCCTAGGGAGTTGCACTATTACAAGGTGTGGCCCTGATGGAGTAAGTGTGTCACTGTGGTTGTGGGCTTTAAGACCCTCCTCTTAGCTACCTGAAAGTCAATATTCGAATTGCAGCCTTCAGAAGCAGATGTAGAACTGTCAGCTACTCCCACATCATGCCTCCCTTGATGCTTCCATGTCCCAGCCTTGATGATAAAATACTAAGACTCTAACCTTTAATCTAGCCCCCAATTAAATGTCCTTGAACGAATTACCTTGGTCAGGGTTTCAGCTCACAGCACTAAACTCCAATTCATGCAGCCAGCTTCAGAATTCAAGAGCCAGGAATGAACTCTCCAGCAGCACTCACAAAAAACATGACTGACAAGCTGCTATTCAGGCTCTGTCATTGTGTCCCTAGACCTACATAGTGTAGAAGTGACTGACCATCTTGGGATACAAGGAAAAGGAGAAAGAACCAACGACCCCCAAAGACAATAATTAGAACTATTCATTTGGAATTTTCCCTTGTCTCTCAACCTTGAAAATTGCTTCCTGCCTGAGATTCCCATAAAGCAAGTGAGCAATGGCCCTTTATTTCCTCCTTGTAAGATCCATGCTACTGTAAAGAGAATATACCACATGGCATTCCTGTAACTTAGTGGCATGTAGGTGCTTGAAGTGTGATCAGTCTATCTCCCTCATGAGCTGCAGATTCATGCAGAGCAGTAGCATTTGCTTACCAAACCTCATGAAAGAGGCTACTTGAATAGAATGTAAATGATTAAATGAAGAATTAAATGAGACATAGGTGAGTAGCAGGATAAGTCTGTGGACAGATACATGGGTTTGTCCATGTTTATGGTTAGACATGAGGGCAATAGGATCCTGATGTCACACCCTACCTGCTGCTGCTTGGCAGAAGATCATAGATCTTCTTGTTGGCCTCCACACGGAGCTAAACTGTTTCCTCACAGCACACTTGCTGTTCAGTCTGCTCCCCCAGTAGCTTTCTGTTCTTGTTCCACTACATCTTTACTTTGTGCTTCAGCTGAGTACACTCACTCAGGAGACGGCAGTGCCTGCTGCTGAACAAACAACCGAAAACCATGATTTCCTGCCAACTTCAATTTGCCCAACACTCCTCCAAGTACCATCCTCCTTGCAAGGACCCTGATCCACAGACAGCTGCAGACTAGGGGCCACAGTTTACTCGTGGACACCAAATAAAAGCCTGTCAAATCCAGAGACCAGCCACATTCCACAAGGCTCAAAGTACTTCAAGGAAGAGACCATCATCCACATGGGTGCTTATATGTCTGTGGTATTAGAAAACCATCAGCAGTTAGAGGACAAATCCCCTCTGAGAGTGGATAGGAGTTTCAAATATATGCAAACTTTCCATGTGTCTCATGGATCCCAGAACTATACATTTCGTGTCTGAGCTCTAGAGGTTGAGGTTTGATTAATATTCCCATCATGGTGCAAATCATTTCTATCTACAGAATCCTGAGTTGGGAAGAATAATGATTGGATTGTCTGAGACACTGTTCAAACCTAGGACAACTGAGTTCAAAGGGTACAAATCCAAGACCCTTGCCTAGAGGCAGGTCTCCTGTTAAAGGCAGACAGTATAGAATCAGAGCCCTGACATTTGTTTAAAGTCTTAGAAGGGCAGAACATCCCCTGCCTAGTGGTGTGGTCTCAACTGTGTCAGTGACTCACCTGTAGGAATTGTTCTCTTCAATCAGCTTCTTGCAATTCTCCATGGCATCACACATCCTGCTGGTCATTCTCTGCATGTTCATCGTTGTCTTCTCATGTTGTAAATGAAGCATCCTGAATTTAATATTCAGCCTGTCATAGGGTTTGGACCAAGGTGAAAATTTCTCTATGAACTAAAAATTCAAGAGTTACATGAATTCAGGCTGTATCCTGGACTACCCCAGCCTGGTATATGCCATACCCTTGCTACTTGGAACTGAGTTCTCTTGCTCCATATTAAACTTATAATGCTGGGCAAGGAACAGCAGAGAACAGATGGGGAACAGATGGAAGTAGCTGACATTCAAGTGATCTCACAGTGGACCTGACAGAACAGAATAGTTCTTTAAGAAGTTTCCATGAGTCTGTGCCACAAGTTTCTGTAACAGACATCAATGATGTCTTCTCTTCTGTTTTTTTTAATTTGATACTTTATTTACATTTCACATGCTATCCTTTTTTCTATATTCCCCTCAGAAAACCCCCTATACCATTTTCCCAACCCTTTGCTTTTAAGTGTGTGTCCCCTCCACCCACCCACCCAATCGTTTCTACTTACCATCCTGTGATTCCCCTCCACTGGGGCATTGAGCTTTCACAGGACCAAGGGCCTCTGCTCCCATTGGTGTTCCACAAGGCCATCCTCTGCTACATATGCAGCTGGAGTCATTGCTCGCTCCATGTGTACACAGGTTTGTGGTTTAGTGTCTGGGAGCTATGGCTTCTGGTTGGTTCATATTTTTGCCTCTCCAATGGGGCTGCAAACCCCTTCAGCTCCCAGAGTACTTTCCCTAACACCTCCATTTGTGACCCCATTCTCAGTGCAATGGTTGGCTGCAAGTATCCTCCTCTGTATTTGTCAGGCTCTGGCAGATCCTCTCAGGAGACAGCTATATCAGACTCCTGTCAGAAAGTGTTCTTGGCATCAACAATAGTGTCTGAGTGGGGAACTGTATGTGGGATGAATCCCCAGGTGGGGCAGTTCCTGGATGGCCTTTTCTTCAGTCTCTGACCAACAATATTTCTCTGTCTCTCCTTCATGACTATTTTGTTCCCCCTTCTAAGAAGGACCAAAATATCCACATTTTGGTTTTCCTTCTTCTTGAGCTTCATCTGGTATGCGAATTACATCTTGGGTGTTCTGAGCTTTGGGGATTATATCCATTGATCAGTGTGTGAGTACCATGTGTGTTCCTTTGTGACTGGGTCACCTTGCTCAGCATGGTATTTTCTAGTTCCATCCATTTGCCTAAGAATTTCATGAAGTCATTGTTTTTAATAGCTGAGTAGTACTTCATTGTATCAATGTACCACATTTTCATTATCCATTCCTCTTTGAAGGGCATCTGGGTTCTTTCCAGATTCTGGATTTTATAAATAAGGCTGCTATGAACACAGTGGAGCCTGTGTCCTTCTTCTGTGTTGGAGCAGCTTTTTGGTATATGCCCAGCAGTGGTAAAGATGGATCCTCAGGTACTACTATGTCCAATTTTCCGAAGAACTGCCACTCTGATTTCCAGGGTTGTTGTAGCAGCTTATAAACTCACCACAAATGGAAGAGTGTTCCTCTTTCTCTACATCCTTGCCAGCATCTGCTATCACCTTAGTTTTTGATCTTAGCCATTTTGGGTTTGAGGTGGAATCTGAGGGTTGTTTTGATTAGCAATTCCCTGAGGACTAAGGACATTTGACATTCTTTTGTGGTTCTCAGTCAGCTGGTATTCTTCAATTGAGAATTCTTTGTTTAACTCTGTACCCCATTTATTAATATGATTATTTGTTTCTTGATTCTAGCTTCTTGAGTTCTTTGTATTTATTGGATATTAGCCATCTTTTCAAATGTAGAGTTAGCAAAGATATTTTCCCCATCAATTGGTTGCATTTTTTTCCTATTAACAGTGTCCTTTGGCTTACAGAAGTTTTGCAATTTTATGAGGTCTCATTTTTCAATTCTTGATCTTAGTGCATTACCAGTGGTGTTCTGTTCAGGACTTGTGTATTATATTGAATAGGTAGGGAGAGAGGGCAGCTTTGTCAAGTCTCTGATTTTAGTGGGATTGCTTCAAGGTTCTCTTCATGTAGCTTAATGTTGGCTACTGGTTTGCTGTATAGTGCTTTTAGTCGGTTTAGGTATGGGCCTTGATTCCTGATTTTTCCGAGACTTTTATCATGAAGGAGTTTTGGCTTTGTCACATGCTTTCTCAGCATCTAATGAAATGATCATGTGATTTTTATTCTTTGAGTTTGTTTAAAGAGGATTATATTGATGGATTTCCATATATTGAACCATCCCTGCATCTCTGGTATGAAGCCTATTGATCTTGATGTATCAGGTTGTTTTGATGAGTTTTTGGATTTGGCTTGCAAGAATTTTATTGAATATGTTTGCATTGATATTCATAAGTGAAATTGGTCTGAAGTTCTCTTTCTTGGTTGGATCTTTGTGTGGTTTAGGTCCATCCCATCCATATTTTCCAGTGTTGTTAATTACAGGATTTTGTAGTAGAATTTGATCACTGTTTTTGGACTTCCTAGCCACCTACTGACTGACCTGGGTGCTCTTTTCATATTTTTTTTTTTTACAATGCAATCCATTCAAAGTTTCTCGATAATGACTGTGGGTCACATTTCTTTTTTTCTGTTCAAATCAAACTCATCTGTGGCAGGTTTTGTGAGCAGACTATGATGGATCAACTTGAAGTTAGCTAGAGGTTTTGTTAGGAGACATTCATGAATGATTGCTGTTGCATCATCCAGCTTTGCTGTGCAGAGATTGTAACTTCCATTTAGAATTACATATCTCAGGATCAAAAAGTTTTGAAGGGGAAAATAATGTGTAAGCCAGGGCAGGAGAGCCTGGCTGAATCTAAGAACCTTGTAGACAGCATGGAAAACCCAGTAACTCTTCCTGAAGCTTAAAGATTGCTGAAAGAAACCAGTCTTCTCTTTTGCCTCTCTGGGTAATGAAGGGATGTGTGTGTGTGTGCATTTGTGTGTGTGTGTGTTTGCGTGTGTTTCTGTGTTTCTGTGTGTGCGTGCAAGTGTTTTTTTGTATGTGTGTGTGTTGTTTGTGCTTCTATTTGTGGTGTGATTTTATGTATTCATGTGGGTGTATGAGTATGGATGTGAGCCTCTCAGTATGTGTGTCTGTATGTTTGTAAATGTATGTGTATATCTGCATGTGCACATATGGCCATGTGTGTAGATCTTTGTACAATATTGTCTGTGTTTATGAGCACACATACATTCATATATATGTGCTTACCCAGGTATGGTTGAACATCTGTGTAGTCATGCTGAGCATATGTGAAGGGATAGTTGCCTGTATGGGCTTTTGTTGGTGTGGTTGCTTGTATGTATGACTGTGTGTGTATGTGTATCTGGCTGGCTGGCTGGTTGTCTGTTTGTCTGTGTTTGTATCTGTGTTCTCATAAACATGTTTGTGTTTTCCTGCATATGTGTGTATGGTCGCTTGATCATGGAAGGAACATCTTTAACAAAGATTGCACCCAACTTAGATGAGAAAGTGCTATGGTCTCTCAGGTTCTTACCACTCTGTATCCATCGAACATTGCATGAAGCCTCCCAACTTTTTTCATGTCCATCTTCGAACAAAGGAGCAAAAAGTCTGTAGTTGTAAATATAAAAGTTCTCAGGAGTTTATAGAGGCAAAAACTATTCATCCACAATAAAATCATGTGGTGGAAACCAAAGGAATGGGGTACATGAAAGTTAGTAGGCTGCTGTGGCAAATCAAGGTGCCAGGGAGACAGAAAGGCTGGCTGGGCAGTTGTGTCCCTTCTCTGTCCTGGGTGAATAGTAACAGCTCACTGGAAGGTCAGGGGTTTACTGTTTCTCCCCTACAGCCTGTTTTCTTTTCATCCTCAATGCTAGCTAGCATTTTCTTTCCACCTCTGCCTAACACTGGCTCAGTTATCCTTGGTTGTGGATCTTGGCCTGGATTTTGCTCTTTGAGACATTCTGAAAAGCAGTGTGCTTGCAGCTGCTTCCAACAGAAGCAGAATTCCCACAGCCATGGTGAGGTGTGAGAACAGGTCTGTCTCAGTGCAGTGCAGCCCACTTATGCTCATGATACACTACAGCTCTGTTTCTGCAGCACTCAGTAGCTCCTTTTATCCCAGCCTTGTTCACACTGTGTTAAAATTGACTTCCTGGAAATTTGGGGGAGATGAGGACCCTTCAGATATTGCTGTTGGCAGTGCATGATAGAGCCCTGGCAGAAGTCATGTACAATTCTTCAGAAAGTTGAACTGCAGTCTCTGGGTTACCCAGTGATTCCAGAATGAGAATTGGCTGTCCACAGAAAAACTAGGGGACATTTGGGTTTTAGTAGTATTCCTTAGAGCAGCCCCAAACTGAGACTATCTAAATGTTCATCAGTCAAAGAATGAAAATGTACAGTGTGGTCCAGCCCTTCCATGTAATATATTGTGGTATGAAATCATACATCATTTGGCCATGAGATCATCAGCCTTCTGTTAGCCAATCAAATCCCTGATACAATCACCTTATACGAATTAAAGATTTTGTATGAAGATTTTCTAGTTTCCAGACATCATTGCTTTGTGCATTAAGTAAGGCATTCCATGGTTAAGAGAGCTCCTTTTGGAGAAAAATGTTTATCTTGAAGCAACAGGGAAGCAGTGGGTGAGAGCAAGGGGCTGGGGCTTTCTGGGGAACCAAGCCTTTTCTATACAGCCTGGAGAACTTACTAAGTGGGCTTTGCTACAAGGACAAGGACTTCCAAGTGTCACCTTGTCTGTGCACTTTGCCAGAGTTCTTTATCTCCTCTACACACTATGTTCTTTCTCCATGAAACAGAAGTTAACTTTCTTTTCTACAGTAGTACAGGTTATTGCCACTTGCATTTGCATTAATTGGGAAACTAAACAGGTGACAGTGTGCTTGCATGTGTTCACACATGTACTTGTGTATGTTCACAAGTGTGTATGTATCTGTGCACATGTATGTGTGCGCACACAAAAACACACAAATGCTTATAACCCTCCACCAAATCACAATTATCTATTGAACAAGAGCAGGAAAGACTTGAGGAATGCCTGTAGTTCTTGCTGAAGCTGAAGGAGTTAGTCACCTACTCAAAAGACTTGGCAGTAGAACTGCAGCATCCCTTCAATGTCTTCCAAATGAACTTAAGAGCTCAGTCTGGGAGGAGGGGGTAAAACCAATTAGGTCCCCTGTATTTTTGAACTTTTGGGGTTTCTTATCATTTGCATGGTTCTCAGCTGTGCATCTGTTGTGGATAATCCAGCATGGTATACTGTGATGCTATCATGATGCTACCCTGACAGAGTAAACACCAATAGCATCATATTATCTCTTCTGATCTGTGTTGAAGTGGTTCCCATATTATTATATTATCATTATTATATTATTCACAAGTGTTGCTGAAGATAATGTAGGTTAGAGGTGAGGACAGTTCCTCTCTCGTTGTATTAGTCGTTTGCTCTTCCAAAGGCAAACAACTGGAGATTCTCTAGTTTCACAGCTTGTGTGAAGTGACTTGCCAAGAACCATGCAGGAGGAAGGACAAAAGACTTAAAACTTATGGAATGCAGCCCATGGGTTACCACAGCCACAGGGGTAGGATTGGTGTGGCATGGCCATGAAGACTCTGTGTCCTGAGGACAGTATGCTGTTATGAAGTACTGCTCTGCTTCCTGCCCTTACATTCCCTCTTAATCTATGAGTTATTTGTAAACATTAGGGGTATTTCCTGTTCCCCACCTGATAGTATCTCTGGCATTCACAATATTAATGGTTTATTTCTATCAGACATTGGTGGTGGAGCACATCATGATTCAGTCCCCACCCTAAAGAAAATGTAGATTGTCAACAATGACCACCACACTTAAAAAACCTTTGGAACAATAAAGTTTTTAGTGAAGGTCTGTAGCCATGTTTTTTACTACTGGCTCTAATGTAAAAAACCTTAGGGAACACTATGAAGATCACAAAGCCGTACTGTTATTAGTTAAAGTTCTGGACCTTTTTGTGTTCAGAGAACAAAACCATGGTAGCACTGGCTTACAGGTCCCTCACTGAGGGTGGAAAGTGGCTAATTGATTACTTATACCCTTATTTTGACTTCAGCTTCCTGATATGGTTTACTAAGAATTGCTAATGAGTAGATATGCATTTTGAGGATTTAAGGTAGATATGACTTATTATTATATAAATGTTTAGATTTGTGATTCTTTTAAGAATTTTACAAGATTACTTTTAAAGACAAATAATAAAACAATTAATTCTTTCTTTATAAATACCAATTGCTCCCTTCCAGTAAGGGAAACTAGCTGAGAAACTCACTGTTCTTGCTTACATTTTGTTAATCTATAATAAGTTGCTTGGTTATGGATGTACGTGGATTTATAAGAATAGCTTCGTTTTTTAACCTTAATACATAATGTTATTTCCTTTAATGCTAATGATGTATTAACACATTGTTTTTCATCATAATCATTTATTGGAAGGAAACTGAAACATATTCGCATTTAATTGTATACTACTTGAAAGAGTTTGCTGGGATATATAAATGATGGATGAAAGAATAAAGCATGGTGTGGTGTGGCTGGAGAACTGTGTCTTCCATCCATCGACTATGTGTGTCCATGTAAAGGTTGTGATAAAGGGGATTAGAACATTGTTCCTACTCTCCACCAATTGTGTTTACTGATATATGTATATATGTGTGGAATACTTGGAACCTGCTTTTGGAGCTTTGCTCTAATATTTCAGTGTGTGAATATAGACATGTCGAATTGTAGGTCTGTATGTGTGTGTGTGTGTGTGTGTGCGCATGGGTATCCATGCATGTATAACTGTATGTATTAACTTATTAGATTCTGCCCTTTGCTTCATTCATTAATTCATTCATTGAGTGTGTGTGTGCACGTGTGTGTGTATATTTGTGCATATATGTGAATTTTCTCTATTTCCTTTTTTCACTTGCCCCAAGGAGTTAAAAAACATCATAGATTATGCACTGGCCACAGCGTGTTATTACCAGTAAATTAGATTTTCTGACCTCAGGAAAAAAGTCTGTTGAGTAACATGTTTAATCACTGGTTGCCTTTGGCAGCAGACCCCATTAGTATCTGAAGCTACCCCAATAAGCAGCTCTGTCATTTAAGCTAATGGCTGCCTGTTTCTATTTACCCATTACTAGGATGCTAAAGCTAGAGTCATTGGCATTGACTGGTCCTGGAAAGTATTTAGAGAGTACTTCAGACTCACATTTGACCTCTTTGGACAGAAGGTAATCAAATGGAAATTTTGAATCTTGAATTAGCACACAAGCATGAAAGTATTGATTGAAAAATCACACAATGGTCAACATATTTACAGGAATACCCTGCTGAAGATATAATCCTTCCTCACAGGGAAGCTAGCAAATGTTTTATATATTATGCCAGAAGAAATATATTATCAATAAATTATCAAAAAGCATCCCTTAGGTCAATAAAGTATATTCAATGATAAACCCTGTAGGAACAAACAATTATTTGGCTGGGAAATTTCAGGTAACTCCCTGACACTCATGGGCTATATTGAGTATTGTGAGATAATGTGAAATCAGCTTAAAGGCATGTGCACAGCAGGCACCATTACAAAAGTATCCAGAAGCAGCATGATGTACTACATTCAGGGCAAAGTTGGTGCCTCCCAGACCCAGAAATTCTGATGAGATCCAGCTAAGAATAAAGGAATCATCTATGGGATTCACTTGTGAATCATGTGACAGTACAACTGGACAACAACAACAAACATGACCTTCAGGGAGAATGACCTGAGCTTTCAACCAGTGTTGTACCTGCAGCTGATGAGATTCATACATGAGCCTCAGATGGCCAAAATATCAATGTGAAAGACAAATTCAACTTCTCAGATTAATCAATATTGCTGAATCTTGTTTTAAAACAGAACCTAAGGACACTACAAATTATTGACCATGCAGTCATGAATCCCACTGGAGAGAATAATGATCAGTAGTATGTGGTTAATCTGAACCACAAGGATGTGTGCAAATGGTCTAAGTTGGGGTGATGTGGTGTGCTAACAAAGTGTATAACAGAGGAGGTTATGCTCTCTTTCAAGATGGGTGCTCCTAAACTTATGGAGCATGACATACTGTGGACTCTTCTACATACTTGCTGTCCATTGTGTGTGGCATGAAGGATGTGTCCAGGATATGAAGTGCATCATCCACAATTAAGTTAAACCCAGTGTCACAGACAGAACTTAGGATTCCTGCTCCACACTTAAAACACCTTTGATAAATGATGACATATTAGAGTTTCAGAGGGATCATCTGAAAAGTGTAACTGTAAAACTTTCTGTGAAATAGCATTTCAGGGAATTCTACTGCTGCAACTGTTTAACTGCCATTATTCATTTCTCAATGTTATAGGTCAGGACCAAGGCATTATTAGACATACCTGTGTGGGGAAACTAAGAGCTGCTATCATAGTTCAAGCCGAGAACCTAAGAAAATTCAATATTTCTAACTAATGTAAAAAGTGCCTACTTGGGAATGAACAAAGCTGTAATTCATTAGGTTCAGCAGCCATTTCACAGCCAAGGAAGAAATATCATATCCAAGTCAGTGCTGCTGTGTGCAGTATGTGTCAGAAAAACAGGAGGGGAGCTATGGGTAAGCAGGACAAAGCATGAAGAATACTTAGGATGCTAGAAATTATAGTCTATGTTATATGGTGTATATTATATTATACAATGTGTTACAAAATTATTGCTGTACATCAAGATGTTCATCTTCTTAGGAGTAGAAATATTTGAGCAGTGTTTCCAGATTGGAAGGGCAAGTGTGTTTCTACACAGAGGTGTGCAGGATACCCCTCTTGCTGTGCTTGCAGCAGGCAGGGCTTCAGACAGACCAGAAGCACATCCATAGCTGCTCAGCATTCAGGAGAAAACGTTCAAGAGTAAAAATTAATACTAGTTTTGATCTGTCTGTGATAATCTTTACAGGAGATGAGTTAACTAAGGTTAAAAGTCTTTGAGCAAAAGCCTATAATAAGTTTCATCCTTAGCCTTGGGAAGGCTTCACCTTAAAAGCCCCTAAAGAGACATAGCAATGAATATCTCCATAGCCTATTACCTCTGAAACTGCCTTTATAACCTGCCTTCAAGGCTGGCCACGTGGTTTAGTTCACCACTGCTAAACTGCAGCAAGGGAACACTGCTCATAGTGATTTGTGTTTATTTGCTTGTTTGTTTGATTTTGGTTTGGGTTTTGTTTGGTTTGAGGTTTAGGCTTTTTGTTCCACTGGTTTGGGGTTTTGAAGTTTCTTTTTCTTTTTCTTTTTCTTTTTTTTTTTTTTTGTTCTGGTCATTATTTTGGTATTTTGCTGTGGTTATATGCATTGGCTATACTGATCTAGCTGATTAGAGAAATGGCTGCATTTTTGTGAATTAGAAAAAATCATTTTCAAAGCCTTCACACTTTGACAGCTCTTGTCACCATGTGTGTTGTCACACTGCTGTATCCCCAGAATTCAGACAGAGATGGATCTCTATGAGCTTCAGGCTACATTGTAAATTCCCAGCCAGCTAGCCAGTTCTACACAGTAGTTTATAGGGGGCATGGAAACTATGTAAATACCCACTTAATGATGAAAAATGTATCCATACCGTACCCTTTAGGTCATATGTTTAGATACCCCTAAAATATGGTGCAGGTATTCACATTGTCCTGAAATAGTCATGCAAACAAAATTAATGAGAGCCACCACTGTATTGTTCTAAAGCCTCTTAGTAAAGGAGTATTCATTCAGAGTTTTTTTTTTTTTTTAAGAAAACCAGAGCTATTTGCCTCTCATTTCCTTGAAATACATCCTCGGGGATAACTATAAAGTTGAAATAATGACTTCCCAGATAAAGACTTCCCAAATTTCCATGTTGAGAATTCCCACACATGTTGAGATGTGGCTTTATTTTTAGGTAATATTAGTGTGGCGACACATTTGGAGCTTTTGTGGTGTTGCTTGGTTTTGGAGGGTTGTTGTTTGTTTTCTTTTATTTATATGTATCTTTCCCTGCTGGATGTCTGTGCACCACATGCATGCAATTCCTCCCGAGACCTGTAGGGGCTGAAGGGGCGATCAGAGCTGGGCTGCCTTGAGTACCTCTGCATGCTTGCCCACTCCTGAGACCAGCCTCACCCCTCCTACTCCCGAAGCAGATTCCCAAGGCCTATAAAGGCAGGTTGCATGGGGCCTGCGAAAGAGACTTGGGACTCACCCACTTCTCCGTGGGATCCCAAGGCAAGGCACTTGGTGTCCTGACTAACAGTCCCATGTGGAGCCTGATTCTCACTGCAGAGCATAGCCTGCTCCACAGACCACAGCCCTCAGCCTCCATGTACACAATGCCAACTGCCAGCAGGGGTCCCCAGGAGTGATCCATCTCAAGGCAGGAGAACTCAGAATTAACTGAAGGGATCACTGGAAACCTACTGACTCCTGGGACATGTTCCATTCCGGGATCAGGTCTGGAAGAAATCTGCAGTTGTGCATTTTGCAGGTTGCCAGGTGATACTGTACTAATCCTAGGTCACACTTGGAGACCAACTGCTCTGCAGCTAACATGTGCTTGGTGTCCAGACATGTAGCATTTTCCCAGAGAACAGTTAGCACAGTCAAAGAATGAATCTGAGTTAGTGAGTGACTTTTACACCAGATTTATTCCTTCCCACCTCGCCTTCCAATCTCTTCTATTAAGGACAGCTTCCCAGAGCACTCAAGTATTACGAACCAAAAAAAAAAATAAATAAATAAAAAAAAAATGTTGCTGTCAATAAGGTGAAAATTTCAGAAGGAGGAAGTAGAGAAAATGTCAGTGGGTAATCTACTCCTCTGAAATGAAGCCGTCCTCGGAAATTACTGACTGAGATCTCAATAACAGCATCTCAGGAATTTCATGCACAGCATTCCCAGACTAGGCTGATTAGGAAATGTAAAGAAAAATAAATGCCTGTCAACATTTTCCATGATTACACTTGATTTGCCACACAGTGCCAAATGGTGTTTTTTTAACTATTTAATTTTATATCATTTTTTTTTTTGAGACAGGCTCATCATGAGCTTTGATTAGCTCAGATCTCGCTATTTATTTATTTATTTATTTATTTATTTATTTATTTATTGTAGGTACACGAAAGAATATTATGATACCCATGTGGGGGTCAGATGATAACTCAGTGTGGCGGTCACATGAAGCAAGGTGGAGAGGATTTCAAAATAAACCTGTAGCTCTGACTTCACGGACCCTTTTACAGAGTTCTGAAGATTCAACTCAGATTCAACACTGTAACTCCCAAGGTAGGTCTGGTTCTTGTTTTTAATGTGACCCTTGTTCCCAAACTGCCCCTCTTTCTGATATCAGTCTGCTTCTGCCTCCTGAGTGCTGGGATCAAACAGATTTTCTGCACTCCACTGTTCTGCATGTTTTAATGCTTCTTATATAATTTTTGAATTCCCTGACTTTCATCAGAGTGTAAAAGACCTTTGAAGATTATGTTACCCTGGGCTGACACCTTGCGGTAAAATCGACTCTTGCAGCTTCTATTTCTAAGGATGGAAGAAAAATCATTAAAAGGAGGGTTAGAGAAACTGCTAGTGAGTGGGATAAGCCCCACAACCACAGGGAAAACGGTCCAGTTCTGAGCACCCAGCTTGTCCTTCAGTGTCCCCGTCGCTGGCTAGAATCTTTATAATAAAGTTGATACACCAGAAGGTTAAATAAATTAGCTCCTACAAATAAGTCTGTACACCTAAACTGCACTCAAATACTTTTATCACATTTTTTATTTATTTATTGTAGGCATGTGGATGAATGTCACTGTACTCATGTGGAGGTCTGATGATCACTCGGTGTGGTGGTCACAAGAAGCAAGGGTTGAGAGGACCTCAAAATAAACCTGTAGCTCCAACTTCAGAGACTTCTTTCCTCTCACCATACAGTTCTGCAGATTCAACTCAGACTCCAGAAACTGTAACTCCCACCCAAGGTGATAGGAAACATTTGCAATGCACCATCTGAGTTGTGTCTCCAACCCGAGTATTGTTTTCTATGTGGTTCTAGGTCAAGGGCTTCCCAACTTGATGAATCTATGTGCATTTGAAGAATAATTTCTAGACTCCTATAGAGTGTGGGATGCCATTTTAGAGGTGAATGGAGAAAAGTGGTATGAAAGCAAAAGGAGAGAAGACACTACTGAGACTGATTATAATGGGAGGGCCCAGAAAAAGAGAGGCTGAACGTGATTGTTACATTTTGTATCACGGGCTGAATATCACATGGAGCCCATTGAGATATGTTAGTGTGGCTAAAGAGTTAAAATTAAAAATAGCTAGTTGGGGTACTGCTTAGCTCCAACACAGGTCTCCAAACCCTGACAAAATCTGATTTTGTTTTTAATCACAGAGAAGTAGTTAAACACTTTACCATAACTGAAAAACCACCCTAGCTGTAATAACACATCTCTTCCTCCCCAATCTCCCCTTCTTTCATCTCTCCCCCTCCTTCTTTCCCCTCCTTTCCTTTCTTTCTGTTCTTTTTTCTGGGAATGTGAGCCCAAGACTTCATGCAGAACTACTGATCCAGAACATGCAGGCACTAAGGAGTCTGATCAAGATCTGCTTTCTCTCATTGCTGATGACGTCCTGGCAATAGTCATGTTTGGCCTTCATTCTACTTTGGGTAGCATCTGTTCATTTCCATGCATTTCTGCTTGCTCAGGGCCTTCACATTCCTAAGAGAGGATAGATCGCTTACACACAGCAACACAGACCTCTTCTCAGCAGCTTTTCTGAGTTCTCATAGCACCTTAGCTCCCTATTTCTTGTTTTATTTTAAACACAAAACTACCTAGGTGCTAATATGCATATTTTTAAGGGTTTGCTCAGGTGCAATTGAAATGCTAAGTTCTGAACCCCAAGATCTGGTTGCTCCAAGATAAAAGGATCTTCATGTACACCAGCCTTTCTTGTGTAAACCTTGCTCCCCAATTTAAAACTATTGGTTAAATGAAACTGGCAAAAGCCAATTACTGGGGGGAAAAGAGTGAGGTAAAGTGTGAGTTTCCAGGCTGTGGGGGTGGGGTGTGTATCACAGGTAGGGACCACAAGGAGAAGAGAGGATTGAGATAGGAGGAGACAGTATAAAGATACAGATAGAAAAAAGGCAGGGGAGGAAGAGGAGGAGAAGGAGAAGATGACAAAGAAAACAGGAGGTCTCCTTTAGTCCTGATGGACCAGCAGCAGGTGTCAGACTGTGATGCCTCTCCAGGATGCGAGACTGCTGCAGCATCAAGAACCCAGAAAATTTTCAACAACAAGTATTTGGGAAATACAGTGGGGTAGTAGCCAGATCTTGGGGGTCAGTATTTATCATTTTAATACATAGCAGTACCGGATCAACCCCCTATATATTCCTTCAGTCTATTAATAAGTACTTACTAAGAACACTGTGTTACAAGAAAACCTACAGAATCAACTAATGTGGGGTCATAAAAGCTCACAGAGACTGAACTGACAACCAGGGAGCCAGCATGGATCTGCCCTAGACAATTCTGCATTTGATATGGTTGTGTTTACTTTGATCACCTCGTGGTAATCCTAAGAGCAGGAGAGGAGGATGTCTCTATCTCTTTCTTTTGCCTTTTTAAAGGATAATTTGACTCCTACTGGGTTGTGTAGTTCCAGCCTTGATGTGAGGGGAGGTGCCTAATCTTGGTGCAACTTGATGTGCCATATTTGTTTGACATGCCTGAGAGGCTTCCCTTATTCTAAAGGGTAAAGAAGGAGGAGTAGATGCGCCAGGGCAGAGATAAGGGGAGGATCAGGAAGGAGAGGACGGAGGGGCAACTGTGGTCAGGATCTAAATATCTATGAGAGAACAAATAGTTAAAGAACACTGTGTTACATGCAGTGTTGTGTTAAAACCCATAAATTCAACCCCGTTACTTAGAGTCCTGCAAAGACATTGTACTTGGAAGATAAATATCTGTAATCAAAGTGCAAGAAAACAGAAAACAGGAAATGGGGAAGCTATGTTTAATTTCACTTTAAGTTTGAACTTTCTATCAGCTTCATTTTGCTGCTTTGAAAGCTTTTGAAATGTGGGTATATATTCAGCATACTGATGCAAAGCCTTCTTCATCCCGTAGAGACAGTACCCAATGACTGTCTGTGTGTAAGTGTCTATAAACATATGGGGAAATAAATGCATGACTTGGAGCTATGGTTAAACACAGGACAGACTTTTGTTAGAGAGATGAGGAAATGGAGACAAATCTGCTTCTTCATCTTTTCTTCCCTTACCTTGATGGAAAGCCCTGCTGAGGCTGTACACTGAGGAAGAACTGGGGAAAAGGCAGAGGGAGTCTTCACCATGTTCTTCCAGTAATCTAAAATGGTTTGGGAAAGAGAAAGGAGGTAGTTGGGGCAGCAGTGGACTAACAGACTCAAGGATGGGAACACAATGAGAGAGGCATTCAAGATGGAAGGAAAAGTGAACAAGCAAGACAGGTAGTGAAGAAAGGTGAGGTAAAGCCTTGCACAACACAAGGATGTGTAAGAATGTAATTTCAGGTCTCAGCTTGAACTTAAAATTAAAAGATTCTTAAGTTTGAGTCAAATATTAGCTGCCCCAGAGGCACATCCCAGGAAGAGCACATTCCAATGACTCAAACAAACATTCCATGAAAAAAAGACCCAAGATAGGAGTCTATAGGCCAGTAACAAGTAAACCTTGGTAAACAGAAGCTACTTAAGCTGACCTTCTTTGTTGTAAAAAAGATAAGGTGTAAATTTGAGTTACTTAGAAACCAGGCCTGGGAACAGAAACCAGGCCTGTAAATGGCTGTTGAAGTTTGGCCTTTATGGTTATTGTTAAGAAGTAACTGTATTACTGCCCTCATAAATTTTGTAAAAATAGTATATAAGCTGCCCTTAGCTTTAATTTGGGGTTCTTCTTGCCTGCATACAAGAAAACCCTAGTATCCTGGTTGTCATCTGGTCATCTCATGATTAATAAACCTCATGTTATTGCAAGGAATCCTGTCCTTGAGTGTCTCTGGGGAGCAAGTTCCCCGGTTTTGTATCTTTAGAGTCCAACAGATGGTCTTTGAGCAGAAACCCAAAATTCTATGATTTTGTTGAATATGTTTTCTGTGCCATTGAACTTGTAATCTTCACCCTCTTCTATTTCTATTATTCTAATATTTTTGATCTTTTCATTGTGTCCTGAATTTCCTGAATGTTTTGGGTTACAGGTATTTTACACTTTGTATTTTCTTTGACTGACTTGTCAATATCATCTGTGGTATCTCCTATGCCTGAGATTCTTTTTTCTATCTCTTGTATTCTGTTGATGATGCTTGCATCTTTAGCTCCTGATCTCTGTTGTAGGTTGTCCATCTCCAGGGTTTCCTACATCTGTGATTTGTCTAAGGTTCTTTTGCTCTTGTGTTTTCTTGGTTTTTTTTATTTATTTACATTTCAAAATGTTATCGCCCTCCACAGTTTCTCCTCTATAACACACTTTTATACCACCTCCCTATGCCTTTATGCAGGTGCTGCCTCACCTACCCACCCATTCCTGCCTCAGCACCCTAGCATTTCCTACCCTGCACATGAAGCTTCCACTGGACCAACCTCAGCTGCTTCTTTCCTAAAAAGGGTCTCTCAGAGCCTGGAGATCCTGTGGTTTACAACCAAGGGTATAGATCACAACACCCAAAGAATGATCCCATTCTATAATTGCCATGATGGCAAACACTTAATGAAAATACACATGGTCACAACTTATCTTTGATGACCCTTATTGTACTTCATCTTACGTTAGCTTCTGTAAGTACTTTTTATTAACACATTAAACAGAGAAATTATCCTCTCATTAGTCATGATACATTTGTCCTACTCTGACATTTGATACTGGGTCTGAAGAACACAGTGATTAACCTTTACCTGTGTTGAAAAACACAAAATATCTGGGAGCATTATTTTTTAAAAATTATTTGGATTGTGCCTCAAGGGGAAAGAACTCCAATGCCTGAAGCAATCATGCTAATTCCCCACACTACACAACAATCTATTCTTCCCAGATAAATCCAGTTCTTCCTCTTCCTCTTCATCCCAGGGTCAAACATATATAAATACCCTTAGAAAACACTATGACCCCCTTATAGATTGATTTGATTGATTCAGAAATTGACGCCTTGATCTCCTAAAGCTTTGACCTTGTTTAGTAATAGACTATATGGTGGTTTGAATAAGAATGGACACCATAGGCTCATATGCTTGAATGATTAGTCACTGGAGAGTGGCAGTGTTTGAAAAGGATTAGGAGGTGTGGCCTTCTAGAAGATGGACTTTGAGGTATCAAAAGCTCATGCTAGGCCCAGTTGTATACCTGCCTCTATGCCTACAGCTCAGAATGTAGCTCTCTACCAGTGCTCCAGTGTCTAACAGCATATTGACATACTATCCACCAAGAGGAAAATGTGCTAAACTCCTGAAACTGTAATTGAGCCCTAGATGAAATGATTTTTTTCACAAGAGTTGCCTTGGCTATGCACAGCACTCGAATATTATCTAGGACAGACAAATTAGAGGCATAACAATGTAAGATGGGGTCTTACAAGGGTCAGATGGATCTGTGCCTTAGTCATTATTTTCCTTTTTGAAACCAAATTCCTGACAAAAAGCAAGTTAGGACAAGTCTTATATTGGTTCACTATTAGGTCATGATGGTGTGGAAGATGTGATGACAGGCATGTAAAGCTGCTTGCTCATTTCTTAGCCAATTAGGAGAAGGGGTAAATGGAATTCCAGTACACAGCTAACTTTCTAGCTTTCTCCCTGTCTCCTTCTTAATTGTGTTTTTAATTAAAATATATCTATAACATTCCCTCCTCTTCACTTCAACTACACCTGTGTGTCCTACTCACTATCAACTACACAGTCTCTTTTTTAAAATTACACTTGTTATACACACTAGAATAAATATATAAGTGTAGCCTGATAAGTCCATGTATTGTTGTCTACTTGTTGATGTTTTGTTATTCTATTAGAGATGTCTATTGTGTAATAGATAACCAGTAAGAGGGTTCATGCTGGGGAACACTAATTCTACCTCTCTCAGCTGCTGTTAATTGCCCACAGCTCTTTATTTAGATCTGGAACCATGTGAGACTACTCCATCCATGTTGGCATGTCAGCAGATGTCATCATTGTTCAGGTCTCATTTGAGCAGCCATATTGTTGTGATGTTATGGATGTGGCTTCCCTGTGATATCAAGAACACAAAGTCTCACAGCAGACTTGCTAGTCCTCAGACTCTTACAACCTTTCTGCCCCCACTTCTGAGATGGCCCCACAGCCTAATGTATAGGGATTGTGTTGTACATGTATCAAATTGTGCTGGGCAGCCTACAGTCAGTGGTTACCTACGTTTTGATGAGCATGGTCTTTGTCTGCTGCAGTTAGGAGCTTCTTTAATAAAGGGTAAGACCCTTACTTATCCCTGGATAGAAGGATAAGTACTCAGAATATAGTTTGGATTTGTGCTGGTTTAGGAAAGCGGCAGTAGCATGTTCCCCAAGACCCATGTATGACTACTCACAAATAGTTGGCTAAGTTGCCAGTTGTCATTTCCCTCCTGTTGAGCACTCCTTGAGTTCAATTACACAGTTGTTGGTTACCCCCAAGATAGAAGTACCACTTTTACAACTTTGGAGAGAACTAACCATGTTGTGGTTCACTGGCTTTGTAGGTAGAAGTATTGAGTGCTTTCCTGTCTTTACAGCTTGCATTTCACCCAGTGGTTGTGTGAAAACTACTCAGAGTGGAAGCTCTGGGTCAGAACTTGCTTGAATTCTTTAAGTCTTATGTTAAAATCTGTAGTATCTTCAGCAATGGGGACTTACCTTCAGATCCTGGGAGGCAACCAAAGACAACATCTGCTATTCAGTTTCTGACTACCTACCCATAGTGTCCTGATCAGCCTACAACTGATCATAATTAGTGGATCTAGAGATGAGAAGCAAGGTGGATGGAAAGAACAAAAGAGATGTCAGGCTGCATTGAGAGTGTTAAAACAGACTCTAGGGGGGCAGCTTCAGTGAGACAGCGCATTTAAGGGGAGATCAAAGGCTATTTAAACCTTTGGAGGGTGAATAAAAGCTTTCAGGTTGAGTGTATATCATTGGCTGGGGCCAGTGTGCTGAAGATGCCTCTTTAGCACAAGGAGGAATTCCAGGTGATGCTAGACATGACCTTATAAGGTAAAAGGAAGTCTACCCTGACTATTAAGCTATATGATCTCCTATGGTGGGCAAATGTGAGGGCATGGATCTACACGCACTGTGACAATTAGGCTTAGTCATTTTCAGAATATTAATCTTACCAATCTATGGTTCTGTGAGATCTTTCTACCCTCTAGTGTCATCTTCAATTTCTTCAGTGTTTTAGACTTTAGATGTCTTTTATGTACTTGGTTGGGTTTACTCCAAAATATCATTTGCTTTTGTAGGCTGTTGTGAATCCAATTGTTTCCTTGATTTCTTTCTCAGGGTATATTTATCATTGTTAAATATGCTGGCTACTTTATTATCAACTTGACATTAGCTAGAAACAATCGGAAAAAGAGAGACCCTCAACTGAGTAAACACCTCTATAAAGGTGGCCTATATTCAACTTTATTGGACAATTTTCTGATTAATTATTGTTAGGAGTGGGTCCAGCCCACTGTGGGTGTTGCCAACTGAAGGCCTGGTTCTGAATATTATAAGAAAGTAGGCTCCATAAGGAGTAAGCCAGTGAGCAATGTTTCTCCACGGGTTCTATTTCAGTTTCTGCCTCCATGTTTCTGCCTATGTTTAGAACATAGTCTTCCTAGTGACTTCCAGGCAAATGAGTGTTGTTACAGAAGCAGAACCTAAACATAACAAATGGATCATGAAAATACATTAAATTTATTCAATACCAACTTAAAGTGGGGGAGTCAATATATATATATAGTATATAAAATTAGTAAAACAACAAATTAATAAAATAACAAAAAATAAAAAAAAACAAAACTTCAAAACAAAACAAAGAAACCATATACTCAAAGCAATCAAAATTCTAACCAAATCAAAAAAACATTATAATTAAACTAAGAAGCATTCTTTAGCTGCAGATTTTACAGCACAGACCTACAGCCTGTTACTGGCCTTGTAAATACTGTCCAAAGGCTGCCAACGATGGTAATAATCTCTTCAACATGTGTTCTCCTTGTGAAGAATTGTGTCTGAGGGAAATCTTGACCTGGTCTGCCTGTTTAAGCTTCAGGAGGAGTATTTCAGACCTAGTGGAGGAAGAGACAAAGGCCTGTTGAGGACCTGCCATGTCAGCTATCCAGCAAACACCAGCTTTATTGAACAGGACAATCCAGTATGACCTTTCAGCCTAAGATGATTCCCTGTATCCCCAAAGGAGAAGAGACACAGAGCGCTTGGGTCTGGGATTTTTCTCAGATTTAAAAAAAATGGCTTGAAAGTGAACAGTGAACTACGCACTGTGCTGGAGTTAAAATAACATACCACATTTCTCCAATGGTCCATATATATTATACTGAAAAATAGCTGTGTAGCAATGTCTGAATCAAACACTATACAGAGGCCTTCTAGGGAACCTAGCTACCATTGAAGTGAAGGCTCTTATTATATCTGGAGTGCAGGAACCTGCCTGGTTCAGGTTCCTGAACCCCTGCATCTGTGACTCCCCAGAGAAACCATCTCACAGGAAATCGATACTCACCGAAGAGATACTATAATCAGCAAAATGTGCTGCATGCAAATCTTCCCAAGGGAAAGCCTTGAACTTTAAAACAAATATTCATGAAGGACAAAGGATACCCCTGCTCTATTTATAGTTCCTGTGGTATTATTTGTGGGGTGACTTAAGGGACAATAGGCTCAGGTCATACCAGAGAGCTCAGTAGTGAAGAAAGAGTACACAATGGACACAAACTCTGTGAATTACAAGAATGATCATGGACAGGAATTCTTTTAAACTAGATGAGAACAATATTCTGAGCTACTCCTAGGTGACTGAGGCAGAGAATCATGTGGAAGGCCTGAGACCCAAAAATACAGTTACACAGGTATAGGAAATCTTCTTGGCTCCTGCTATCTCAACAAAGTACTTCATATCTCAGAGACAGCAAAATGATCCTGCATTTTTTAAGACCAGCAATGGACACACACACAAACACACACACACACACACACACACACACACACACACTAACACATACATAGACACACACACAATCACACCCATAGACAGACACACACATTCCAGAACACACACAAGCACATGTTCATACATACAGTTGCAGAAACATTTTGACTTTCCCTGTTCATGTTAATATAAGAGATCATCCAGGACACTATAAAGCCATAAGAAATAAACCCTTGAATTGAAAAATCCTGGAGTCTTTTGGAAGTCCTCAGGTCAATTCCCCAAAACCCCAAGGTAGGCTACAAACCATCTTAGTAAAATCAGATGCCCTCTTCTGGTGTGTCTGATGAGAGAGACAGTGTACTCACAAACATAATCTGAGTAAATTTAAAAAAAAAAAAAGAAAAGAAAAAAGAAAAAAAAAACCTTGAATGGGACATGAACATGGTAGTCATAGCCTATAGACAGCTCAATAAAATAAATGCTTTTCCCTAATAAACAAAGGATAGAAATATGGAGTTTTGCCCTGGTATGAAAGCCTGCTTAGGAAGTTCCCAAGGCTGTGCACAGTCGGCTTGGTTCCCAGCAAAGGCACATGGGATCAGGGTGGACAAGCCAGTTCCTGCCTCTGGCTCCCTGTTTCTCAGGGACTCTAAAGTTAGCAGTATCTTCCAATAGGCCCTCCATTTTTCACAGCCTGTGTGGCTTTGTAACCAAAACTATGAGCCCAGACAACTAGGTAATCTATGTAACCAGGATGCAAAGTGAGACCTTTTTTCAGTTAAGGAGATACTGTCAGGGATATTTTGTGGAAAATACGTCTGACTACTTAAAGAACAAAAGGTGGTATATATGATCACCCTAGGCAATAGTTCATGGAAGGGCTGGACTACAATATACTTGTTCACTCCTTGACTGAAGAACATCTGGATAGTTTCTA
>NW_023046387.1:0-166348 GCF_011762505.2 Arvicanthis niloticus | reverse complement strand
GGTAGGATGCACTAAGGATGACCAGGGGCAGGTTGCCCTCATGTTTCACCATAAACACAGTCAAGCTCAGAAAACCATCCTCCAACTTGTCCAGGCACTCTCCTATGTCTTATCCAGTTGTTCATTACAGGGATCATTTACAAGACTTTCTGTGGAGTTAGGCTCTTTCAAGAAGCTGGAAGATTGGCAAGCAAACCCTCTGACTCAACTACAAGCTACAATTCGTTAAGATAGATAGGGTGAACACACATTACATACCAACTTGCAATTATTCTAGATGGGCTCTATGTGGCTGCCTCCTTTGTAGTGGCACAAAACATTGAGTGATGAAGTCAGCGCCTGTAGCTTGTTAGCTTTGTACCCATGGCTCCAGCTGCATATGTAGGGGAGGATGGCCTTGTGAGACATAGGTGGGGGACGAGGTCTTTGTTCCCAAAAGGCTGCATGCCCAGTGTGAGAGAATTCAAGGGCAGCTAGATGTATTAGGGGGCTCAGTAGAGGGTATCCTAATTGAAGTAGGAGGAGGGGCAATGGGATAGAGGGTTTCTGGGTGGCAGCAATGAAGAAAGAGGATAACATTTAAAATGTAATAAAGTATCTACAAAAAATTATTTTTTAAAAAAAGAGGTGGGTTGGGGTCTTGTATCTTTTCTCTCTCCCTCAACCCTTGCATTGCAAGATGGTCTCTTAACCTAACCGAGATCTTGGGTCACACTAACAGAGCCTGAAAAGCAGCTGGTCAGTCCTGGTTTCTGCCACTGTTGCTAGAGTTCTTTCCTGGAGCTTGTATTCTGGAGTTGACTGGATGAACAGGGATGTCTGAAAGGCTTCTCTCAGGCTGAGAATTTGGGTGAGAGATGTGAGGCTTCAAGAGAAAAATTTCTCCAACTGTCTCATACTAGTCTGCATAAGTTACTAAATTTTTTTTAGTCCCCAAGGGATAGATTACAGAGTCCTGGGACTCTCATGAAATATCAGCTTTTAACAGTCTACATTCAATGGTTCCTCCAGCATTGTGGTCTCCTTATTGTGTGTGTGGGGGGAGAAGGTCATGTGCATATATATATATATATATATATATATATATATATATATATATATATATATTGATGGGTGTGTTGAGAGGCCAGTTAATTACATGTGGTTTTGATCAGTCTTTCTGCAATATAGCCCAGGACTGTCACTGAATCTAAAACTTACTAATTTGGTTAAGCAGTCTGACCAGCATCTTTAAGTTTTCTATCACCTCCAAGGAAGAGCTCCTGGAATTGTTTGTATCAAGTATTTGACACAAGGTTTAATTACCAGAGAGAGGAAGAACATTTTTAAATATTTCATTGTTTTGGGTTTTCTTGTTGCTGTTGTAAGAAAACAATTTATTAACATGAAGAAGCCAGTGCTGTCTGCTCCAGGTATCAGATACACAACTTGGCCCCCTGTGCCTTCTTGTGAACTTTGTTGTCATTTTGGTTGAAATCATCAGGGAAAGGAGGAGGGTGTTTGTGGGTCAGGATGGGTCTTACCCAAGACACCTGGACTCCACATAACCCACAGTTCAGTTATTCAACCCTATAATATTTTATCAAACAGAACCCATGTTACCAACACTTAAAAGTGAATAGTTTCATATTTAGCCCAGACCAGCCTTCCCAAATCTTACTATGTGACCTTAGTTTCCCCTTCCCAGTCCTTCCTTCATTCATAACAACTTTCTAACCCTGGGTTTGGAGGCCCACCCATGTGAGGAACAACCACAAAGCAAACATGTAGCTCTTGTAACCACAGCAGGATATGGGGCACAAAGGGCTGCTCAGCAACAGCTGGCTGCACACATGAGACAAATGGTGGCCCCAAGGTGGTCCTATTCAAAGGAAACTTATGGACCTGAACACCAGTCTCTTGTTCTACGATAGGAGTGTGGGGCTCACCACAGTGTCAGTGTCAGTTCACTTTGCATCAAGGAAACATGAAACAGAGCAGCAGGTCATCATGCTGCTACACCTAGCTCAATAGAACAAAAGGAGACAAACAGTGGTGTAAAGTCAGATTGTGAACCATTCATAGTGGGAAAATTCTTTATCACTATTGAAACTGGTCATAGAGGGAAATCTATTTACCCACATTGAAATCATTTGTAGGAAAACCAAAGACTCTGGTACATGGAGGTGAGTAGGAGGCTGCTGTGTCAAATGCATGGGCCTGAGAGTCAACAAGGCTGGCTAAGAGTCTGTGTGCCCTCTCTGCTCTTGGTGGATAGTGACTGCCTGCTGGAAGGTCAGGTGGCTCATTGCATCTTCTCAGCATCCTAGTTTGTTTTCCTCATTACCTCCTACCCTTTTCTTTCCAACTTTGCCTAAGCTTGACTCAGTTATCTTTGGTTCTGTAGTTTGTCCTGCGTATTACTCTCTGAAAAACTGAGTTGCTTGGTGTTGCATCTGCATCTAGCAGAAGGCCCATAAGTATGGTGAGGTGCTAGAACAGGGCTACCTCAGACAGCTCCTTGGGCTCTTGGTAGTCTAAAGCACTCACTCTGTGTTCTGTCTGTAGCACTCTGTAAAAGCTGTCATTCAAAAATGATTTGCTTTAAGTTAAAATCATCCTCTAGGAGGGTTGGAAGAAGTGAAGAATTTCAGACATTGCTGATGATATAAAATGGGTCAGCCCTGTGAGAAGCCATATACATCTTTCAGAAAGATATACTGTAGTCCCCATAAACCCAGCAATTCCAGAACAAAAAGTAGGTGTCCACAGAGAAGTTAGGGCAAATCACGTTTGTAGTGGTACTCCACAGAGCTATCCTGAAGTAGGAACTATCCAGATGTCCATTAGTCAAGTACAGTGTAATCCAGACCTTCCATGGTCTAGGGTGATAATACATGCCACCATTTGGTCTTGATCTAGTCAGACTCATTTTCTACAAAATAACCTTGACAGAATCCCCTTATATGGAGAAAAGTCTCACTTTGTATCCTGGTTATAGAGATTTCCTACTTGCCTGCCCTCATAGCTTTGGTTACAAAGCCACACAGGCTGTGGAAAATGGAGGGCCTATTGGAAGATGCTGCTAACTTTGGAGTCCCTGAGAAGCAGTGAGCAAGAGCCAGGATCCTGCTTGTCCACTCCAATCCCATGATCCTATTTGCCTTTGCTGTGAACCAAGCCTACTGTGCACAGCCTTGGGAACTTGCTAAGCAGGCTTGGATACCAAGCCCTAGCCCCATATTTCCATCCTTTGTTTATTAGGGGAAAGCATTTGTTTTATTGACCTGTCTATAGGCTATGCCTACTATTTTCCTATCCCATTCATGGATTTTTTCTTTCTCTTTTGAAAAATTTATGCAGTTATGTATGTGAGTACACTAGCTCTCTCTTCAGATACACCAGAGTAGGGCATCTGATTTTACTAAAGATGATTTATAAGCTACCATGAGGTTTTGGGATTTGAACTCAGGACTTCCAGAAGACAAGTCAGTGCACCTAGAGGCTGAGCCATCTCTCCAGGCTTTTGTTCAATTCAAGGGTTTATTTCTTATGCCTTTATACTATCCTGGATGACCTCTTATGCTATCATGAATTGGGAAATCAAAATGTTTCTGCAATGAACTACACTTGTATGTGTGAACATATACTTGTGTGTGTTCAGTAATGTGTGTGTCTGTCTCTTCCTCTCTGTGTGATTGCGGTGTGTGTGTGTGTGTGTGTGTGTGTGTGTGTGTGTGTGTGTGTCCATGGCCTGGCTGAAACAGTGGAGCATCATTTTGCTGTCTCTGAGATGAGGAACTAGGACAGTACAGCAGGAGCCAAGGAGATTTCCTTTACCTGTCTAACTGCATTTTTGGGTCTCAGTCCTTCCACATGACTCTCTCCTCAGACATCTAGGAACAGCTCAGAACATTGTTCTGATCCATCTTTAAAGAACTCCTGTTTATTAAACATTTGTGATCCACAGAATTTGTGTCAATTGTGTACACTTTCTTCACTTTTGAACTCTCTGGTATGACCTGAGGCGATTGTCCCTTAAGTCATCCCACAGATAATATTACAGTATCTATACACAGAGCATGGGTATCCTTCTTCCTTCATGAATATTCATTTTAGAGTTCAAGGCTTATCCTTGGGAAGATTTATGTGTACCACACTTGCTGATTATAGTATCTCTTCAGTGAGCATGAATTTCCTGTGAGATGGTTTCTCTGGGGATTCACAGATGGTGGGGCTCAAAAGTAGAACCATGCAGGTTCCTGCACTCCAGATATAATAAGAGCCTTCACATCAATAATAATTAGGGTCCCTAGATATTCCCTAGTATATTCCTCCTCCTCCTCTTTTTCATCCTCCTCCTCTTCTTCTTCCTCTTATTCTTCATCCTCTTCCTTCTCTTCCTTCTCCTCCTTCTCCTATTCCTCCTCTTCTTCCTATTCCTCTTCCTCCTTCTCCTCCTCCTATTCCTCTTCTTCCTCCCATTCTTCTTTCTCCTCCTCTCCTTCCTCTTACTTCTCCTTCTCTTCCTCCTCTGCCTTTTTTCTATCTCTGTCTTTATATCTATCTATTCCTGTCTCTCTTCTCTCTTCTCCTTGTGGTCCCTGCCTCTGACACCCTCCCACTCCCACAACCCAGTAACTCAAACTCAACCTCCCTCTATTCCCCGAAGCTATTTGCTGTGACCAGTTTTATTTAATGAATAGTTTTAAATTGGTGAGCATGGTTTACACATCAAAGGCAGGTATACATGAGGATCTGCTCATCTTGGAGCAGCCAGGTCTTGGGGCAGAACTTAGAATTTCAGCTGCACCTGACCAACCCCCTTAAACATGTGCATTAATATTTAGGTGGTTTTGTGTTTAAAACTAAAACATGAAATGGGAAGCCAAGGTGCTATGAGAATTCAGAAAAGCTGCTGAAAAGAGGTCTGTGTTGGTGTGTGTAAGCAATCCTCTCTTTGGAATGTGAAGACCCTGAGCAAGCAGAAATGCATGGAAATGAACAGATGCTACCCAAAGTAGAATGAAGGCCAAACATGACTATTGCCAGGACATCATCAGCAATGACAGAAAGCAGATTTCGATGGGACTTCTTAGTGCCTGCATGTCATGGATAAGTGGTACAGCATGATGAAATGGGCTCACATCCCCAGAAAAAAGAACAGAAAGAAAAAAAGGAGGGGAAGGAAGGAGAGGGAGAGATGGGGGAAAAAGTGATAATACAGCTAGGTTGGTTTTTTCAGTTATGGCAAAGCATTTAACTGCTTCTCTGTGATTAAAAACAAAATCAGATTGTGTCAGGGTCAGGAGACCTGTGTTGGAGCTAAGCAGTACCCCAACTAGCTATTTTTAATTTTAATACTTTAGCCACACTAACGTATATCTCAATGAACTCCTTGTGATATTCAGCAAATGAAATGAAATGTGTCGATCATGTTCAGTCTCTCTTTATCTGGGTCCTCCCAACATAATCAGTCTCAGTAGTGTCTTCTTTACTTTTCCTTTTATACCATATTACTCCATTCACCTCTAAAATGGCATCCAACACTCTACAGGGGTCCAGAAATTATCCTTCAAAGGCACATGGATTCATCACGTTGGGAAGCCACTGACCTAGAACCACCACATGAGATACAATACTCTGGTTGGAGACCCAGCTCCGATGCTGAATTACAGATGTTTCCTACCACCTTGGGAGTTACAGTTTCTGGACTGTGAGTTGAATCTGCAGAACTGCATGGTGAGAGGAGAGAAGTCTCTGGAGTTGGAGCTATAGGTTTATTTTGAGACCCTCTCAACACTTGCTTCTTGTGACTGCTACACTGAGTTGTCATCTGACCCCCTCATGCATACAGTAACATTCACCCACATGCCTGCAATAAATAAATAAATGTGATAAAAGTATTTGAGTGCAGTTTGGGTGTACAGACTTAATTGTAGGACCTAATTTATTTAACCTTCTGGTGTATCAACTTTATTATGAAGATTCTGGCCAGCAAAGGGGGACCCCGAAGGACAAGCTGGGTGCTGGGACCTGGAACCTTTTCCCTGTGGTTGTGAGCCTTAGCTCACTAACTAGAAGTTTCTCTAACCCTCCTTTTAATGTTTTTTCTACCATCCTTAGAAATAAAAGCTGCAAGACTCTATCTTACCACAAGGTGTCAGACAAGGGTAACTTATTCTTCAAAGGCCTTTTACACTCTGATGAAAGTCAGGGAATTCAAAAGAATATATAAGAAGCATTAAAATATGCAGAACAGTGGAGTGCAGAAAATCTGTTTGATCCCAGCACTCAGGAGGCAGAAGCAGACTGATGTCAGAAAGAGGGGAAGTTTGGGCCCAGGGTCACATTAAAAACAAGACCCAGACCTACCTTGGGAGTTACAGTGTTTGCAGTCTGAGTTGAATCTGCAGAACACTGTAGAAGGGTCCCTGAATTCGGAGCTAATACTTTATTTTGAAATCCTCTCCACCCTTGATTCTTGTGATTGCCACACAGAGTTATCATCTGACCTCCACTTGGGTATCAATATTCTTTCAAGTACCTACAATAAATAAATAAATAAATAAATAAATAAATAAATAAATAGAGAGATCTAAGCTAATCAAAGCTCATGATGACACTGTTTCAAAATAAATAAAATGATACAAAATTAAATAGTTAAAAAAAATCAGCATTTGGTACTGTGTGGAAAAAAAAGGATAATCATGGAAAACGTTGATGGGAGTTTATTTTCTTTACATTTCCTAATCAGCCTAGTCTGGGAATGCTGTGCATGAAATTCCTGAGATGCTGTTATTGAGATCTCAGTCAGTAACTTCTGAGGACGGCTTCATTTCAGAGGAGTAGATTCCCCATTGACACTTTCTCTACTTCCTCCTTCTGAAATTTTCACCTTATTGACAGCAATATATATATATATATATATTTGTTCGTAATTCCTGAGTGCTCCAGGAAGCTGTCCTTAATAGAAGAGATTGGAAGGTGAGATGGGAAGGAGTAAATCTGGTGTAAAAGTCACTCACTAACTCAGATTCATTCTTTGACTGTGCTAACAGTTCTCTGGGAAACTGCTACATGTCTGGACACCAACCACATGTTAGCTACAGAGCAGTTGGTCTCCAAGTGTGATCTAGGATTAGTACAGTATCACCTGGCGACCAGTGAAATGCACAACTGCAGATTTCTTCCAGACCTGATCCCGGAATGGAACATGTCCCAGGTGTCAGTAGGTTTCCAGTGATCCCTCCAGTGATCCCTCCTGCCTTGAGATGGATCACTACTGGGGACCCCTGCCGGCAGTTGCTGGCAGTTGGCACTGTGGGCGCCCCCATGCTCCTGCAGAGGTTGAGGGGCGGGGTCTGCGGAGCAGGCTATGCTCTGCAGTGAGAATCCGGCTCCACATGGGACTGTTAGGACACCACGTGCCTTGCATTTGGATCCCACGGAGAAGTGAGTGAGTCCCAAGTCTCTTTCCGAGGCCCCATGCAACTGCCTTTATAGGCCTCAGGAATCTGCTGCGGGCCTAGGAGGGGTGAGGCTAGTCTCAGGAGTGGGCAAGGGGGCAGAGGTGCTCAAGACAACCCAGCTCTGAGTGCCCCTTCAGCCCCTACTGGCTCTTGGAGAGCTCCAAGGTGTTATGGGCCTGGCATAGAGCATAGGGTGCTGGTCAACTTTGCAGTCAGATTGAGTTCCACCACTAAAGTTTGCCAACTTGGCAGTTTGCACAAGTTTGCCTCCCTGGATGAATGACTGGTACATCATCCTGCTGTTTGGGCTGGTCTCTTAGTGGAATTTTTTTCATTTGAAGTCCTTGGAACCCAGATCTTACTCTTTTGGGATCTGGGTAGGATTCTGGTTTTCTTTAACATAGTCAAAGCTTTTCAGTAAGGAATTCAGGTGAAAGCAACTAAAGGCATTTGTAGTGGTGGAATTGAAGTCCACTTCAAGTTGGGTTATGCTGTTTCCTTGGCGTGGGGCATGCATCCACATCTCAATATTAAATCAAGGCAATGTATTTAATATTAACGTTAAGCACTTGAGTAAGTAATGCTTTAAGAATCAGCACTGTGTAGAACACTTCCCCTTTTCCAGTAATTAACTGTGGCAAAGCAAAAATACATTTGAAAGACTTATGGGACATGCCCTGCAAACCACAATGTCTTCCAGTCATTGGGTTTCTTGGATTATAAATTCTTGGCCAGACACATGAATCTGTTGGGCTGTGTCAGTATTTAGTAGGAACACCCAGCCATCCTATTCCAGCAAAACAGAATTCAGTGTTTAATGGGTAAGAAGCCTAGTGAGTGTTAGTTCAAATCCTTTAGTTCTTGACATCTCTGCACTATGCTGTGTCCTGCTGGGTTTGCTGTGCAGCCTGGTGAAACCTTCTCTCCTGTAGGAGTTCAATGATAGGTTTAGCTACTGTCTGGTGAAAGAAGGCATGTTTCATTTAACTGGTACTTAGGTTTCCCAGTTTGGGGCACACAGTCAACAGTCTCCCTAGCTGACATGGGATCTATTCCTTAGTGATGTTCCTCAGCATGGTTCCATGCAGACAAATGGCTGGGCATCTCTTCTGGGCCACTCTGGCCTTCCACCCACAGTCTCTAGGTAGTGGCTGTCTGTCAGCAAGCACCAACAACTCGCTGCATGTCACCATCTGTCTATAAAGTGTCATCCTTTAAGATGCATGGCATTACCACACAGTTCTTGCTGGAATCTTTGCCTGTCCTGAACCAAAAGGTTTTTGAGAACAGACATATCATTTGACTTTGTATTTGCCGTGTCTCCCATCATTGTTCAGTGTGGTTAAGGAATTAACAGTGAACAGCAATATATTTATGCATCACTGTCTGCCAGCTTGAACCACCAGACTAAAATACACTCTAAACTTAGAGTAAACTGTTTCTTATACTTTAGTACAATGCATGCTACTCGATTCCTAGGTACCTCATATCAACCTACTCTATAATATTGGTTAAAGTCAGCAAATGCCATGAAGTAATGCATCTTGAAGACAGACTGTAAGCCCCTCACAAGCAGGCTTGAACTCTCCTTCTCTTTCTCCTCTTTAATGTCTATGTAGTAATCAGCCTTCTAAGAACTTGTTGAATGGCATAGATTTTACCCAGAAATCTTTCAAATGGCAATGCCAATACACAACACAAGCAATCAGACAAACAAACAAAAAAGAGGAAGGTATTAACTATGTAACTGAGTGAGCAGTGACCTGGCCTTGGGTGCTTAAACTATTGCCAGCAGGATTTGTCACTTGTCCTTTTTTATTTCTTGTTTGGCTTTTCTGTGTTTGCTTTCTTCTGTTCACAGGAAGACATCTTCTGTCTTACACGGGGTGGCATCCTAACTTAGCAAACATGTAAAGGGTATCTCTTCTCTCTCTTCCAATGGAGATGATATCAGAAGAGGACTGTAACTTGCCAACTAGATTTGGCTGCCATACCTAAGCAACTCAGTGTGATCACAGGAATTAACTCTGAATGGGCAAGGCTGTGTCTTCTGCCTGTTTGTATACCCAGAGGATGGCTGTTACATGGGCGAATCAAAACACCTTTGTGTATCTTACATTCCAAAACAACACTTAGAACCACAAATATTTTGTGTGGTAGGGCTTTTAAAAATCCACATATGTAACATATAAATATAATGATTTATATAAGCAAGATAAGATATATTGCATATAAGATAAAATTTTTAGGAAGCTCATTCAGTGTTTGTCTATGCTTCATATACATATGCTTAGCATGAAGATGATTTAATATAAATACAATAACTTCATGTCAGATGTGGTGGTGCACGTTTTTTATCCCAACACTCGGGGAGACAGAGACAAGTGGATCTCTGAGTGTGGAGTCGGCTATCCATAGCAAGTTCCAAGTCAACAAGGACTATGTACTGAGACCCTACTATAGAAATGTAGGAATAGAATACATTTACTATGCCTGAAATTTCCATGCAAACCCTCATGTGAGGTCCACTTGTGTTTCCATAAAGAGACTCCAGTTTTGCACTTTGGAGCATTTCAACACTGTGAGTTTTCACATGAGAGATGCTCAACCTATAGTCTCCTCCTGAATGTTCCAAGATAGGGAATTCCGGAATTCCCAGAGCGCCTTAATAAGAAAAAAAAAAAAAAGAAAAACAATACTGCTGTCAGGGAAAGGCTGACCTTTAAAATGTGTAAATATTCTAAGTATTATAATCTACTCCTGAAAATAATTTTCCACTCAATAAGGCATCACAGGTGATCCAAAATCACAAAGTATTTGAAATATTTGTCAGCAACCTACCTCTTGTGTAGTTAAAGTTTTTTTCTTTATTGGACAAGGTACAGATTGGAGGTATAATCTTTGACAATTGAATTAGAACTCTTTAAAAACAATGGAGACTATAACATCCTGTTTGACATGCATAAGACATGCAAAGCCAAGACTGGGTTAGGCTGTATGAAGCTCTTAAGTAATATTATTTTTTTTGTTTGGGGACATTTTTAACAAGCTCCTCTCCAAAGGGTTGACAGAGAAAATGGGCTTCTCGGTGACTAAACACATCTCAATACCCCATCGTCAATAGATGACCAGCCACTTTTCCAACATGGCTCTTCCAAAGAACACTCTGGCATTGCAGCCTTTTGGCCCTTGAAGCAACTATTGGGATTCAGTTTCATGATTGTATCTCTTCCCTTTGCTACCTTCAAGAACTTTTCAACATACAAACCAGTTCACTTTTGTTTCAGATTCCATCATTAATGTGGAAGCCTAGGAAACATTATCTTTCTGAAGTTCTCTATCAGCTGCCTGGAGCCTTGATGATAGCATCATTATGAGAAACTGAAAAATGCAATCCTAATTCCATTTACCTTTAAGGGGAGCAGGCTTTTGTCTAACTGAGAACCTGGAGTAAATTCTTCCTGAAGAAAAGAGGAACAGCTAATCCTTTCTGTTTCATATAAATAACAGGTCATTCATTGAACAAATAATGAATATTTAGAGAACTGGTTGAAGGCTAGTTAAATGTGTAGCTTATTCACTATTTGAAACTTCATTGTGTTTTTTCTACTCTAGTTCTCAAGTGAATAAATATTTTATGTTGTTCCTTCAAACAAAAGGACTGTAGGTGGACAATGGTGGTGCATGCCTTTAATCCCAGCACTTGAGAGAGACACAGGCAGATCTCTGAGGTTGAAGCCAGCCTGCTCTACACAGAAAGGTCCAGGGCAGCCAGGAATACATAGAGAATAGAAGCCCTGTCTCAAAAACAAACCAACAATAAAACAATAGTATCATAGATGGAACAGACTTTAATTTTCTTTTTTTAGGTGGCTCAAGCCAGACTATTTTCTAGCATTCATGGAGATCAGTAAAGATATTACAATCCCAGAACAACTGTGGAAAATGAAGCCACAGCAGAACCTAGAAGATGACAGTGACTCGGTAAAATAATGCCTATAAATGCTAATGATTAAAATCTATATACTTCAAGTTTATGCTGAATCTCTTAGTGTTGAGAGGGGCACTCCATTCTAATCTGCTGATCTCTGTGCTCGGATGCCTGTAGCTGAAGCTGTATGGTAAAATTGAGGTGACTTGATCAATTATCAGGGCTTAGTTGTATAAACTTCAGGGGTCCTGTAAAACCCTGGGTCTTGTATTTCTAAGAATGAAGTGGACCAGACCATCTCCAGAGCCTTTTGAGTCCTTTAGAACACCTCTGCTTCTAAGCAATGAGGAGGAGAGCCCAAACATCAGACAGCAGTGGAAGCTTCTGCTCCAACACACTTGGAGCTATGAAAAGGAAGACTTAAATAAATAAGTGGTTCAAAAAGGAACAAAATAGGAAACACTCTGTGGTCTTTATTTGAGTCTTTACATTTTTTATTTCTGCTTATCCACTGTGGAAACAACAAATTATTCAACACACTTTTCTTTTTAATTGCTGACTAGCATAAAACACGGCAGACAGAGAAGTATTAACTTGTTGGGAAGCAGATTGTGTCTGCAGGAGTTCACTAGATAGTTAAATAGCTTTTCCTAAACTTTCTGAACATTAATTAATCACTTTTAGAAATATAAAATCAAAGATCAAGACTATACAATGAAATTCATACTTTGTTTTTTTTTTTTTTTTAAAAAAAAACACCCTGTCATTCCTGTCGTTCTCATATAAACCTCAAGCATATAATAAAATTCATATATTTCTGTAGTAGGATTGACTATTATTCCAAATCCTTTCCATTTTAATTAATAAATTCACTGCTACTTTTCTGCATGATTGCCACCTTTGATCCTTGTCATAGTGATACTATGTGGCTGAGAAGTTGGCCAAGTACAACACAATCTGTTTTGAAAGGATTGACATGATTTTCTGCTCCTACACCTGAGAGGTTAGGTCACATTGTACCATTGATTCAGTATTCTCAGCTCAAAAAGCAGTTGCTACAGATAACAATGCCAAAACAGTCCTTCCTGAACTTTATGGAGACCTTTAAATTGAGATTTCAAAGGATGTGAGGCCTTTCCATCTCTTATCCATCCTACTGAGTCTTGGGTATAGTATAAATACAAGATCATATCCCCAAAGCCAACATCCCCGAGCCTGGAACTGGGAAGCAAGGAAGGTAGATACTGGACAAGTGATGGCAAGTGGAACTACACAGCAGCAATCCAATGTCCCTGTTGAACGTCTCTCAAGATGCCTACATTGTCTGATTGTATTGGAGAAAGGGAAAATGTGGGATTTTATCTTTTGAAGAAGAGACCTGAACTTTACAATTTGATATTCCTCTGGACCTGAACTCCTTCCTATATTGCCAAGAACAAGGGACTTTAAATTGCAAAAAATGGGATTGTGAAACACATCTCTGAATATACTGAAATAATGTCTCCTCTCAATGCATGTGGACAATAAGAACATATAATCCAACTTGCATAAAATGAAAAGTGCAGGAGAATGATTTTTGCCTCTGGAAAAGAGGACAACCTGGAGAACTGGACTATGGTACATGAATAGAGCACAGGGGTAGATTTATCATGGAGAAGAATCTCCCTTAAGCAAGGACCCTAGAGCTTTAGGTCCTAACAAAGATGAGCTGCCCATGCCAAGGCCCTAACCAACTCTTCCCATCCAAAGTGCTTGCCTTGTAATGAAGCAGAGAGAAATCTCTAGCTTTTAAAGTAGAACTTGCCAAAGTGTATCCCATGAGTCAAAGGAGAGACTCCGAAAAGGGCACCTCAAAAACTGATCAATGTGGGGCAAGTTGGTTAGCAGGTAGGCCAGGGCACTTTCAAGTGACATAATCAGTAGTCACTTCCCTGGACAATCTCTTGTATCCAGGAGAACTCTAGGATCTTCTGTGAGGTCACTAGTGTTGTGGTGGCACCAAGTGCCTGTGTGGTATTTCTTCAGAGCCTCTGGGTTCACAAGCAGTCATGTTTTGCATGCTGCTCAGGCTATTTTACAGGGACAATGCAGTACAGCCAGAGTCCAAACCTAGGCAGAAGGCATTCTGTAAAGCAGGATGAAGGAGATGGCCCTGGGTTAGACACAGTGAGTCCTGGGCAGTGCATGAGGAATGTTCCTGGTGGAGGGGACCTTGAGCAGGTCCTTACAGGAGAAGGGCTTAGCATCTGGAGCCTTGACATTCTTCACTGGCAGACCCAGAGTTGAGAATTTCTGATGATTAGTTTGGCAGAGATCCAGGAATTAACAAGCCTGCAGTTGCTTTGCTGAGAGATCTGAATTTCCTGCTGAGTGGCAAAGGATGCCAGGAGAAAGTTCTGTGAGAATAACAAAGCCTTGCTCTCAGAATAGAGTGCTGAAGCATTTCATCCTCAATAGATTCCTGTAGGTTACATGAATATGTGATGCCAAGAGCAGAGAGGGATAATCCCCTTGTCAAGTATCAAGGTCTCAGAGACTCTGGTCTCAAACACACATGATGTGGGATGAATTACAGTCTGGGATAAGTGTAGTAGTGTGTGGTTTCTCATCATGCATTTAAGAAGCAAGGATAGGTGTTGGCTTGTGGGAGATGATTGGTGCTGGTGTTTATGGTCGATCTTTTTTGTGCTAAGCAGTACAGACTACATCTTCAGACATAAACTGGCAATGCCCTCAATTTCTTCTTGACTTGGAAAGCTTAAGCACTTCAGGGTTAGTGGGACTGCAGTAGGGACTGAGCCCTATGTTTAGTGATGGTGGTTGGGAGCAGGGACATAGGTGAGGAGTCCAGCTTGAAGATAGCTTTCCTGCTCTTTCAGGAATTCGCTGTGTCTCTAGAATTCCCTCTTCCTCAGGCTTCTGTGTGGGAGTAAGTATGGTTTCTCCTTTTCCTGTCGTATTTTCCCTACAAGTTTCCTTGTGTTTCTCTCCCTGAAGGGTCTGTTGGGAAAGAGTCCTCCCAAGCCTACACCATCAGTGAGCAGGAGCAGAGAGTGAAGAGGTTGGAGAAGCTCAAAAGGGACCTTGAAAGGATGAAGAATGAGAGAGATGAACTCCGGGGAATCCTGGCACATTATACTGACAAGGATTTGAAAGACAGGTATTTATTATGCCCAGTTCTCAGCTGACTATCTTGGGCCTACTCTGTTGACCTCAGATTTCTTCATATCATAGTAGGCTACAATTCCAGGCTGTCCTCATGTCTTAATTCATTTTGCTGATTGGATTTTAGATGCAGAAATTGAAGTTCAGAGAAGAGTGAGATGGGGTCATAGGCTATTTTGATTCCTCCAAAGCAAATCAGATCCTTTGGCATGAATCACAGTCTTCAATTAACAGTAGTACTGGGTGAGCTCTCATCATGCATTTTAACAAGGCTGGACTGCTGTTGCTTTGTGAGAGAGATTAGCTACTGTGTGTTTATGGTGAATCATTTTTGTAATTTTCTGGAGCTGCTTTGAGTCCATTTAAGTCCTGTCAAGTGCCTGAAGGACCTGGTTCTACATGCTGCCCCTCAGTGACTGGATTTGCTACAAATCATCTGTTCATTATACACGAAAATATTGCCACATCACTGTATTTATTTGGGATTATGAGTTTGAGTGTGTCTCTGTGTGTGTGAGTGTGTGTGAGTCTCTCTCTCTCTCTCTTTCTCTCTCTCTCTCTCTCTCTCTCTCTCTCTCTCTCTCTCTCTCTCTCTGTGTGTGTGTGTGTGTGCGTGCACATGTGTTCCAGTTAAGATCCAGGGAGTCTGTGTAGTGTGATGGTGCCTGAGGATTTACCTGACTCATTTTCAGGTAATGATAGTGAGGAGGCCTTGGATCCTCACTTGTAGCAGCAGAGTACATGACCTCTGTGCTCACCTCTGATGAGCATTGGAAACTGCTGATATAAGTAATAAACCCTTTCCCTGTAAATACTGATTATGTTCTTTACTAATTGATGTAGCTATAGACACAAGGATTTAGAAATCCTTGTCTATAAACAGAAAAAGAGTCATCACAGGTTTAAGTTGGACCCAGGCCTGTAGCACAGGCTTCTGGAAAGTTCTTGGAGACCTAATCTATTTCTTCAAGCCCCCTTAGGGAGCTAAAGTAGGTCAGATTCTTTTTTTAATTCTCTAACTCTACTGGCCCCAGACCACATATAACAAGATTAATAAGCACCAAGAGGACCCAGTACAAAGGCGTCAGGATGTGGCATATATGGGCTGGGGTTGTCCACGATTCAACTTGAATTGATTTAATCCTTGAATCCTTAGTTCAGAAATTATTTGCTTTATGGGCCTTGCCCTCCCACAGCATCAACTTTGAGACCATGATGCTGGAGATGCAACACGAACAGGTGATGACTGATCTCAAGAAAATTCCTGTGCATGTATATATATATATATATATATATATATATATATATATATATATATATATATATATTCAATTGTGGTGTTTTATTTTAACTCCAGTACAATGTGTAGTTCACACACTTTCAGGCCATTTTTTAAATCTGAGAAAAAATTCCAGGCCCAGGTGCTCTCTGCCCCTTCTTTGGGAATACAGGGAATGACCTTAGCTGAAAGTCATACTAGATTGTCCTGCTAAATAAAGCTGGTGTTTGCTAGATAGCTGACATAGCAGGTGCTCACCAGGCCTTTGTGTCTTCCTCCCCTAGGTCTGAAAAACTTTAACAGAAGGTCAAACTGGGCACAAACAAGGTCAAGATTTCCATCAGACACAAGTCTTCACCAGGAGCTTTGTGTTTTGAAAGCAAGTGAACCACCATCTCATCTCATCCCTAAAACCATGGCAATCTTGGACTGCATGTTCTTCCTTTTGGGGGTTTCTATATGTCACAAGGCCTTTATTTTACCTAGCCTCTGGTCCAGCAAGAGTGCATGTTTGGAAGGCTTCAGAGAAGTGCTGAGGGACATCAACATCTGCTGGTCATCCAGGAGGAGCCTGAGAGTGTAAATTTTGGCTTGTCCTAATGGGTCATCAAGGATAATTTTATAGAGATCAGTCAAGCGAATTTTAAAGACTTTGAGATACCATCTTCAACATGTCTCATGATTTGCCTTGGAAGGATTTGTCAATGAGCAAATGCTCCAACCCAATGAGGCATGCCCTCATTCATCTTGAAGAGATTATTACCATCGTTGACTGCCTTTGCACTATATTTCCAAGGCCAGCAACATGCTGTAAGTCTGTGCTGCAAAATCTGCAGCTAAAGAATGCTTCTTAGCTTAATTTTGGTTTTAAGCTTCTTAGCTTAGTTTTGGTTTTAGGTAGAGTTTTGATTGCTTTCAGTATATGGTTTCTTTGATTCATATGAAGTTTTGTTATTTATTATTTTTGTTACTGTAATTAATTTGTCGTTGTACTAATTTTATATACTTTATATATTGACTCCCCCACTTTAAGTTGTTATTGAATAAATTTAATGCATTCATATAGATAAAAACATGATCACTAATTTTTCCCTCAAAAGAACCTTCTGTATTCATGTGTGGTTCACTGTCTTGTAACACTGGAAGTATCAGGCAGGAATGGACATCTTCAAGTAGCATGTGGCTTAGGCTTGCCAGCCAGTCACAGCTACACAGAAAATTGTGCTTTTGATGTGAATAGTGTGTCAAAATCTGTGGATCCCAACTTCATCATCAAAAGATTTTCCCTGCTGTATCTTTGTGCTCATAAATTTAGCTACGTTAAAATGTACTACTATGTGGATGGTTAAGTTGAACAAACAAAGTAGAAACACAAGTGTATTTCTCTAATACATCCAAAGAAATAAAAATATTCAATAAAGGAGGACAAAAAATCAGTAAACTTGGAGCTTTATGCCTCTTGTTTTCTTGAAATATAGCATCACTTATAAATGCACAACAGAGATCAAGAATTCCAAGACCCTTTGGGAGATGTTGGTTATTTTTTTCTGTTTAGGGGGTGTTTTTTGTTTGTTTTGCTTTGTTTTATTTTGTTTTGTATTGTTCTTGTTCTAATGATAATGTTTTTTTTTTTTTTTCTCTTGGCCTGGAAAATGTATCTGATACTTTTAAAAAAAATTTGGTGAAGGCACTGTTTCTGTTTTTGAATTATTTCTTTTATATGTATTCGTGTTTTCCCTGCTGTAGGTTTGTACACTACATGCATGCAAGTCCCCCAAGGCCAGGCAAGAAGAGGTCAGTGAATTCCACCTGGAACTGAAGTGAGAGGGGATTGTTAATCATTGCTCTTTAGGTCCTCTGAGAAACAAATTCACTAATGGATAAATCATCTCTCACTACCTAGACTTTTGTCCTTCCTTGTGTAGTGTATCAGCTGCACAGGATCATACCCAACTGAAGAGAGAAGATTCTTGAGACCTGTGGGGCCACATACTTGGGGTAGGCATGCTCAGTGTTTAAACTTTGAGGCCTCCATGTAGGGCATTAGAGTGGGCTCCTGATCATGCCTCAGGATCTCTTTTTGTCAGGGTTTGAGTAGATCTCTCATGTCTCATCCTGCATGACAATGCAGATCAGGCTTTATTAGATGAATTGCAGAATTGAGAACTCTCCTAAAGTTGGAGTTGGTAAGTAAATCATGTTGAAGTACCATCAAAACAGTGTTGAGAGTAAGCTTTATACAAAACCAGAAGGATGGAACCTGCAGCAGAGGACACAAGATTGTGGTGGTGAATATTTCCCTTCCAGACTAGCAATGGAGAGGGATGGTAGATGTTGCCAGTATATTTTTCACACGGTCTGGGAATTTCACCTGCCATCCTTTAGTTCTGAATTTAGCTTCACTTAAAATTCAAATTGAAAGAAGAATGCAGACTTATTTTTCTTTCTTTTTCTCTTTTTCTTTTATTGAAAAAAAATTTTAATACAATACATTCAGATTATGGTTTCCTCTGCTTCAACTCTTCTAGGATCCTCTCTCCCCCTCTTTCTATCTGAATTCACACCTTTTTGAATCTCTCCTAGATAACAAATAGCCGTTTAGATAATATTGATCACCCAGCCTGCCTCCATCTTAGTCTTGAAAAACATTTTATAGTAAAGGAAAATTTGTTCATTGCTGTTTAGGATTAAATATGTCTCAAGGATTGGGCTATACTCCACCAATAACCTTAACTCAAATGGTTCTGTACTACCTGTTTCAGAATGTCAAAAATGCCTTTGTTTATCCTGAAGATAATCATGAACTCCTGTGTTGATGACCACCTGTTATGACCACTTTGTCATGATGCTCACATTGCGACCATGTTTTTGTCTCAGGTGGTTTTCATGATCCACTTGTTATGTTTAGGTTCTGCTTCTGTAACAGCACTCATTTGCCTGGAAATCACTAGGAAGACTGTTCTAAACATAGGCAGAAATGTGGAGGCAGAAACTGAAGTAAAAGCTGTGGAGAAACATTGCTTACTTGTTTACTCCTCATGGAAACTAATTTCTTATATGACTCAGAACTATGCCTAAGGTTGGCAATATCCAAAGTGGGCTGGACCCACCGATATTGATAATTATTCAGGAAACAGTCTAATAAAATTGCATGTAGGCCACTTTTATGGAGGCATTTTCTCAATTGATGGTCTCTTTCTTTTCCCAAAAAGATTCTAGCTTATGTCAAGCTGACCGTAAACTAGCCAGTACATTTAACAATGATTTATATGCTGAGAAAAAAAAATTAAGAAAAAAATTCCACTCACAACAGCCTAAAAAATAGAATATTTTGGAGTAAAGCTAACCAAGGATATAAAAGACATCTGAAATGAACATTAAAACACTGTGAGCCACCTGACATTCCAGTGGGCCTTGACAATTCACCAAGAGCAGAAAAGGGACATAAACACATGGATTTTATACAGTAACCTCCCCCTTACCTCCATGCACCATATTACTTTGATTTGCTCCAAACAACTTCAATGAGAATCAATAGTTTTGCACCTTATCATTTGAAAATCTGACTTTACAAGAGTTTATTGTGTCCCTTTTCTCTTGGGAGCTAGGTGGAGATGCAGAAAAATTGGACTACTGTATTTAATGTTTCACGGACCAAACTGAAATCTCAGAGTGCTTTTCTCATTAAACTTGGCATCTAGAGACACACACAGGTTCATGTCTAAACAAACATACACACCACACACACAACCAGTTGCATACACAAGCACCCATACCACAAACACTTGCAAAATCACCTTGAATTACACAAACACGAAAGATTAGTATAAACACACTCATCCACAACTGGTCCAAACACACACAGACAGACACACAAACATCCAAACCACACAACAGAAACATATACATGCATACACACAGAGACACACACAGACACACACAGACACTCACAGACACACACACATGAATGTAAATTTTGTTTTGTCTAGCACATTTCCTATTCCATGAACAAGTAGTGGGACCTATGTTGTGTAGAAGCTCTTAGAAGCATGCAAATTTTGTAGCCCTGGCCTCTACTTAATTTTTTTTCAGTAACTTTTTCAATGCAGATACTTGCTAGTCCTCCAAGTAAGTTACAAGCTCTGCACAGATAACCTGGACAACATAACAGCAAATTCCCAAGAGATTTCTAAGAAGTCTCCAGGAAGCCCCATATTGACTCATCACAGTCCTCTCACTAAACTGATCCTGGTAGCATCAGAGGAAGCCAGTGACTTGTGGTCATTACCCAGGAACGTTTCAACACATTACAGTTCATGTGATATTAAATCATCCTCATTATCAGTCAGAAAGAAGCTAGTAAAATAACCTGCTGTGACATTTCTGAACTGCATTTCTCTGCTCAACAATGAGGGGGAATCTGTCCTGAAACAAAGCCATACCCATGATATGGTTAGCAAAACAACACCAGCAGAGGCATGCACTGTAGGAGTCCATGCATGCTTATGATGAAGCCAGTAAGACAAACCAGAATCTCCCAGGGGGATAACTCTGTGTAGGAAAGTGAATAAATCCAATACATGTTTTTTAAATACCTGTATTGTTGAACAATTTGTTGAGACAAATTAGAGAGGGAGCTCTATCTGGTAGTCAACAGTACATTCAAAGACTTCTGGCCAGCACAAACAGGAAGTGTCAGGTTTATTGACAGACCTAGGCTCAAAGTACTAAGTTAGAGAATGACTGGACAATATCAGTTGTCATTAAGTGGCCTCCCAATATACCCACAAGATACAGATCAGCACAACAATACATACACATTCAACACACACACACACACACACACACACACACACACACACACGGACACACACACACACACACACACACAGACACCAAGCAATAAGTGAGGAGAAAACAATGAGGAATCTGTAATGTTTGAAGAAAAGTCTTTGTCTAGACAAAGCAGATGTTTCAAATGAGACCCACAACTCTGCTATTATTCCTAGAGAAATAATAGGCCCTAGAGAACACTCTTCATGGTTAGAATGGCGGTGGGTATATATGGAGAACTTTTTTCTTGAAACCTCAAGTATCTCACAAGAAACCTTAGCTTGTGAGAATCTGTTCCCACATCCCTGCTCATCCAGCCAACTCCAGACTGTAAGGCCAAAGAGTAAGGTCCAGGAACAAAGACCCCTAGAGCATTACTCAAAGCAAACAGGTCTGACAAGCTTTCACTCAGGCTCTATCAGTGTGACTCAAGATCTATGAAGCCCGAAGAGACCAACTTGAGATAGAGGGAAAAGGGAGTGTGTGGAAGACAAAGAAAAGCTGCCAAAAGACAGCAGTGAAATCCACTTACTTGTCATTTACACTATGCTATCATCCCTGAAAACTACTTCCTACCTGGAATCTCACATGATTCCTGTAAAGCAAATAAGATCCAGGCCTTTTCTTCATCTTTCAAAGCTCTGTGCTATGCTAAAGAAAGGCTTCCACCTAGCACCCTTCAAACTTAGTGGCATGCAGTGGTGTGGTGTGTAGTCAACCTATCTCCCTTAAGAAAATGCAGATTCTAACAGAACAGGAGTGTTTGCTTGCCACACATGCAGTTTTCTTGAAAAACGCTACCTCTACAGAAAGCCTTGTCAATGGTCACATAAATGAACATTTTGATGAGACCTAGGTGAGGGCCTAGAGAAATTGGTGCACAGTTACACTGGTTTGTCCATGTTTCTGGTTAGACATGAGGACAATCTGCCTCTGATGTTTCATCCTACCTTCTGATGCTTGGCACTTGGGACATAGATGTTCTTGTTGGCCTCTTCACAGAAGCTCTTCTCTTCCCCACAGAACAGTTGTGGCTCACTCTGCTCTACCAGCAGATTTCTCTCCTCTTTCTGCAGCATTATCCTGATATTGTCTTTAAGTTGAGAACATTCTCTAAGGAGGTGGCAGTGCCTGATGCTGAACCACAAACAAAAAAAATGATGATTCCCATTCAGCTTCCATTTGCCTGCCATTCTTCCCAATACCTACATCCCTGCACATGCTCTGGTCTATAGACAGCCTCAGACTGGAGTCCTAAGTATACATATCAGCACCAATTAAAGGAAGGTCACATTCAGAGACCAGCCACATTCCACCAGACTGAAAGTACTTCTGTAAACTCTGACAGCAAGAGGGTTTATGTTCATCATGGAAGAGGAAAAGTTCCTCAGGGTGCTTATATGTCCCCGGTACTATAAAACCATCAGCAGGTACAAGGCAAATCCCCTCTGAGAGAGAGAGAAGACCCAACAGGAATACACTCTTTCCATTTTTTGTCATGGATCCCAGATCTTTAAATCCTAGTCAGAGCCCTAGAGGTTCAGTGTTTCTTGATAGTCAAATCAAGGTGAAAATGTTTTCTATGTAGAGCATCCTGAATTTGGAAGAATAAAGATTGGAGGGTCTTACAAACTTATACACTTATATACTCTTCAGATTTAGGACACCTGAGTGCAAGATGTACAAATCCATGACTCTTGCCTCAAGGCAGGGTTCCTGTTAAGAAACAGATAGTATAGAACCAGAGCCCTTAAACTTTTGTTCAAAGTGCAAAAAGCACTGAAGCATAACCTGCCCAGTGCAGGTGTCTGAGCTGTCTCAGTCACTCACCTGTAGGAATAGTTTTCTTCTATGAGCTCCTTGTATTTCTCCATGGCATCACTTATTGACTCTGTAGTTTTCTGAATATTAATAACGGTCATTTTGTGTTGGCTTTTAATGATGTTGACCTTGTTCATCCTGTGTTAGGGCATGGCCCAAGGAGCAAATAATCCTCTGAAATAAGAATTTAAGGATCATGTGCAAAACGGCCGTATCCTGGACTACCCCAGCCAATATATGCCACCGACTTGCTCTTTGGACATGGGTCCTATTGGTGCTGATTAAACTCATAATCCTGGGTGCAGGACAGCAGAACCAGGGAACCAAATGGAAGGAGCAGACCTTCAAGAGCATTCCTTGTGAGCCTGAAGGAATAAACTGGCTCTTTGAGAAGTTTCTCCTAGTCTCTGCCACAAGCTTGGACCCAACAGATATCTGTGATGACTTTTATTTTATTTTTAAGGCAGGCATCTCAATCCTTGGTTCCTATTGTTACATGAATTCTCGGAGGACAAGAGTAGTATTTCCAGTGAGGGGCTTAATAACACTTCCTTTCCCAGGAGATTATTATGTGAAACCAGTGAAAACACAAGGAACAAAGTAGCCTGTGGATCGATTTGGGCCTCTATGGACTCAAAACTATCATGACCTGCAAACTGTGCATCCGACAAATCCTCAAGCCCCATCGAAGGTCCCAGAGCCTTGAATCCTGAACAGTACACACACACACACACACACACACACAGACACACACACACAAAAAAAAAAAAAAAAAAAAAAAAAAAAAAAAACTACATTCAGACACATAAACACTGTGGGGAAGAAATCTCGCGGGCTGGGGAAAAAGGGAGTCTGGAGGGGCTGGGTCTCATGGCGGTCTGGCACCAGGGTCCTGGGCTGGTTTCCCACATCACCAGCGGAGGGTCCCACATTGGTACATTGGTACAGCCGCAGCGGGCTGGCAGTGGGCAGCTCAAGTTTCCAAAGGCTGGGAACCTGGCGGTGGCAGATCAGGCAGATCAGGCAGATCAGGCAGATCAGGCAGATCAGGCAGATCAGGCAGATCAGGCAGATCAGGCAGATCAGGCAGATCAGGCAGATCAGGCAGATCAGGCGACATGTGGAGTCCAGTTTCCAAAGCTTTTATTGTTCATGGCATGTTAAATGGATGTAGGTGGCATGTGCTTCCCCCGTCAAAAGCCAGGGGAGCCTAATTTTATAGGAAAGGGAAAAGGGGAGGGAATAACTTAATTAGCTATGCCACTGGCCTTTTGATAATTCATTAATACTTAAATCTCTGGAGGTGGAGACTTGTTAATCAAGCCCTCTACCTATGTCCTACATGACTGAAGGTGGCAGGTTAAATGAAGTTACCTCGTCCAAGGCCCAACAAAACACCAACTCACATACAAACACAATTAGAATGCCCAATCTCAGGATCATTTCAATTTGCATTTCCCTGATGACTAAGGATTTTGAGCATTAATTTAAGTGCTTCTTAGCTTTTATATATTTTGAATATTAGCCATCTATTGAATTTGTGGTTAGTGAAGATTTTTCCCAATATGTAGGTTGAAAATTTGTCTTATTGGCTATGACCTTTGTCCTACAGATGGTTTTCAGTTTCATGAGGTCCCATTTATAAATTCTTGATATTAGAGCCTGAGCCATAGGAATTCTGTTCAGAAAATAAATCCCCCTTCCCACAAGTTTGAATCTCTTTCACACTTTCACTTCTATTAGATTCAGTGAATCTGGTTTATTTTTTAATATTTTTTTAAATTGGATATTTTTTTTTTGTTTTTTTTTTGTTTGCATTTTAAATGTTTTCCATTTCCAGATCTCTCTTTAGGAAACCCCCCTCTCCCATCCTGCTCCCCCTGCCTCTATGAGGGTGCTCCAAGAACCATCCACTCCTCCCATTTTCCCACCCTGGTATTCCTCTATACTGGGCACTGAACACCCTACCTGGGTTACATTCCAGGCCTGTAACTTCATTCATCTCTGACAACAGCTACAAGGCAAGAGACAAGATGAGACTCAGTAGTCAGTTTGGCTGCTACAAGATTGGTCCTTGAGAATGGCTGACAGAATGCTTTCAAGACTAGGGATGTCTATCTGAAAGAGAAAGAAAAAAGGTCTCAGTCCACACTGCATACTCAGGAAAGTTTAGTGGATGAAAGGCAGATGTCAAGCTGTTTTTCACCTACACAAATGGCAGTAGTAGAAGCCAGGTTAATGTACCTGGCTGATAGCATTTATCAAGAGTCAAGCACTGTACTAAGGACCTACAATTAAGTAAGCCCCAGGCTCCTTCCACAGAATGGACAGATGTACAAGAAGACTTATATCACATGATGGTGATTGGTTTCCTTTGTATTTACAGGTATCCCCTCTGTGTCTGTATGAGCTTAGAAAGAGTTGACCAACAACAGTGAGTAACTGAACCCCCTCCCTCAATACTTCCCAGGCTGTTGCTTAAAAGCCCTGGTTTCACAGCACCAGTTTGGGGAGTCAGGGGATTGTTTCCGTCACACATGAAATTTCTGACTCACTGTTAATCTCAGAAATCATATGTGTTCCAGCGGAACTTCACAAGACTGGAGTATCAACTCGAAGAAATACTTCCTCAATGCACTCTGAAATCTACTGTGGTTAAAGATCAACATCAACCATCTCTCGCTCTCCCTTCCTAGCTTTGCACAGTCATGCCCTCCATTAGAGGCATGTGACCTCGGCTTCAGGCTCCATCAAGGCAGGATAGACTGAAGCTTCATCTCAACACTGGTCAGCTGGCTTTAAATGGTGATTCCTTCCTCCACCTCTGCCCTCAAGAGAATCTTCTCAATTTGGCATTTCATCATTAGGCACTTCATGCCTAATCTGCATGGTTATCCTAAATGAGAGGTGACAGATCTCCTCCAAACCTGACAATTTGTGATTCTAGGACATAATCTTGAACCCACAAGAGTACTGCATGGGTGCCTTGTAACCTAAGAAAACAGGCATGCCATCATCACAACCTGTACCTAAAGGTCTCCAGTAACTTCTATCTTTGGTTTGGGATAATCTCTTTCAATGAAAACCCACAAAAGTCTGGAAGGACAAAGATTGAATGTAGGGACTGGAGAGAAGGCTCTTCCATTAAGAGCATTTGTCTATCCACAAGAGGACCCAGAGGGCAGTTAACAATCCCATGCCCTCTTCTGGCCTCGGGAGGAATTGCATGCATGTGGTGCACAGACATCCAGCAGGGAAAGATACATATAAATAAAAGAAAACAAACAACAACCCTCCAAAATCAAGCAACACCACAAAAGCTCCAAATGTGTCTCCACACTAATATTACCTAAAAATAAAGCCACATCTCAACATGTGTGGGAATTCTCAACATGGAAATTTGGGAAGTCTTTATCTAGGAAGTCATTATTTCAACTTTATAGTCATCCCGCGGCTGTGTTTCAAGGAAATGAGAGGCAAATAGCTCTTGATTTCTTTAAAAAAAAAAACCCTGAATGAATACTCTTTTACTAAGAGGCTTTAGAACAATACAATTGTGAATCTCATTAATTTTGTTTGCATGACTATTTCAGGACCATGTGAATACCTGCACCATATTTTAGGGGTATCTAAGTATATGACCTAAAAGATACAGTATGGATACATTTTTCATCATTAAGTGGGTATTCACAGAGAAGACCATGATGTACATGCCCCCTAAAAACTACTGTGTAGAACTGGCTGGCAGGCTGGGAATTCACAATGTAGTCTGAAGCTATAATTCACAGTATTGCCTGGAGCTCATAGAGATCCATCTGTGTCTGTGAATTCAGGGATACAGGAATGTGACAACACACATGGTGACAAGAGCTGTCAAAATGTGAAGGCTTTGCCACTGATTTTTTAAATTCACAAAATGCAGCCATTTCTCTTATAAGCTAGATCAGTATAGCCAATGCATATAGCCACAGCAAAATAGCAAAATAATGACCAGAACAAAAAAAAAAAAGAAAGAAAAATAAACTTCAAAACCCCAAACCAGTGGAACAAAAAGCCTAAACCTCAACCCCCCTCCCCCCCCAAAAAACCAAACCAAAATCAAACAAACAAGCAAATAAACACAAATCACTATGAGCAGTGTTCTCTTGCTGCAGTTTAGCAGTGGTGAACTAAACCATGTGGCCAGCCTTGAAGGCAGGGTATAAAGGCAGTTTCAGAGGTAATAGGCTATGGAGATATTCATTGCTATGTCTCTTTAGGGGCTTTTTAGGTGAAACCTTCCCAAGGCTAAGGATCAAACGTATTATAGGCTTTTGCTCAAAGACTTTTAACTTTAGTTAACTCATCTCCTTTAAAGATTTTCACACTGCAGATCAAAACTAGTATTAATTTTTACTCTTCAACTTTTTCTCCTGAATGCTGAGCAGCTATGGATGTGCTTCTGCTTTCTATGAAGCCCTGTGTGATCCAACCTCAGCAAGAGAGGTATCCTGCACACCTCTGTGTAGAAACACACTTGCCCTGCCAATCTGGACCCTCACGTTACCTCTTCTCAAATATTTCCATTCCTAAGAAGATGAACATCTTCTTGATGTACACCAATAATTTTGTAACATAATATATAATATATACCATATAACATAGAATATAATTTCTAGCATCCTATGTGTTCTTTATGCTTTGTCCTGGATAACTGTAGCTTTCCTCCTGCTTTTTCAGACACATCCAGCACACAGCAGCACTGACCTGGATATGCTATTGCTTCCTTGGCTGTGAAATGGTTGTTGAGCCTAATGCTCTGAAAGCTTTGTTCATTCCCAAGTAGGCACTTTTTACATTAGTTGCAAATCATGAAGTTTCTTAGGTTCTCGGCTTGAAGTATAATAGCAGCTCTTACTGTCCCCACACAGGTATGTCTAATAATGACTTGGTCCTGACCTATAACATTGAGAAATGAATAATGGCAGTTAAACAGTTGCAGCAGTAGAATTCTTTAAAATGCTATTTCACAGAAAGTTTTACAGTTACACTTTTCAGATGATCCCTCTGAAACTCTAATATGTCATCATTTATCAAAGGCGTTTTAAGAGTGGAGCAGAAATCCTAAGTTCTGTCTGTGACACTGGGTTTAACTTAATTGTGGATGATGCACTTCATATCCTGGACACATCCTTCATGCCACACACAATGGACAGCAAGTATGTAGAAGAGTCCACAGTATGTCATGCTCCATAAGTTTAGGAGCACCCATCTTGAAAGAGAGCATAACCTCCTCTGTTATACACTTTATTAGCACACCACATCACCCCAACTTAGACCATTTGCACACATCCTTGTGGTTCAGATTAACCACATACTACTGATCATTATTCTCTCCAGTGGGATTCATGACTGCATGGTCAATAATTTGTAGTGACATTAGGTTCTGTTTTCCACCAAGATTCAGCAATATTGATTAATCTGAGAAGTTGAATTTGTCTTTCACATTGATATTTTGGCCATCTGAGGCTCATGTATGAACCTCATCAGCTGCAGGTACAACACTGATTGAAAGCTCAGGTCGTTCTCCCTGAAGGTCATGTTTGTTGTTGTTGTCCAGTTGTACTGTCACATGATTCACAGCCGAATCCTTTATATGATCCTCTGTACGAATTTTTTTTATTCTTAGCTGGATCTCATCAGAATTTCTGGGTCTGGGAGGCAACAACTTTGCCCTGAATGTACTACATCATGCTGCCTCTGGATACTTTAAGAATGGTGCCTTGTGTGCACATGCCTTTAAGGTGATTACACATTATCTCACAATACGAAATATAAGTTCTTGAGTGTCAGGGAGTTACCTGAAATTTCCCAGCCAAATAATTGTTAGTTCCTACAGGGTTTAACTTTGTGTGATAATTCATTGAATACACTTTATTAACCTAAGGGTTGCTTTTTGATAATTTATTACTCTCTTTTGGCATAATATATAAAGCATTTTCTCACTGCTCTGTGAAGAAGAATTAAGTCTACAGCAGGCTATTCCAGTAATATGTTGACCACCATGTGATTCTTTCAGCCAATTCTTTCATGCCTGTGTGCTAATTCAAGATCAAAAAATTCCACAGGATTACCTTCTGTCCAAAGAGGTCAAATGTGACTCAGAAGTCCTCTCTAAATCCTTTTCAGGACCAGTGAATGCCAATGACTCTAGCTTGGGCATCCAAGTAATGGGTACATAGAAACAGGTAGCCGTTGGCTGTCAATGACAGAGCTGCTGACTAGGGTATCTTCAGGTACCAACAGGGTCTGCGGCCAAAGGCAGCCAGCGATTAAACAAGTTACTCAATAGACTTTTTTCCTAAGGTAACAAAATATAATCTACTGGGAATAACACCCCGTGGCCAGTGCATAAGCTATGAAATTTTTTACCTCCTTGGGACAAGTTAAAAAAAGGAAATAGAGAAAATTCACATGTACACACAAATACACACACATACCCTGAATGAATGAATGAATGAATGAATGAAGCAAATGGCAGAATCCAATTAGCTTATACATACAAACATACATGCATGTATACAGACACACACACATACATGTATACAGACCTACAGATAGACATATCCATATTCACACACTGAAACGTTAGATCAAAGCTCCAAAGGCAGGCTTCACGTATTCCACACATGGTACATATTCCACACATGATACATACATGAGTTGTAAACACAACTCATGGATAGTAGGAACAATGTTCTAACCCCCTTTAACACAACATTTACATGTACACACATAGTCCATGGATGGAAGACACAATTCTCCAGCCACACCACACCATGCTTTATTCTTTCATCCATGGTTTATAGATCCTGGCAAACTATTTCAAGCAGTATACAATTACAATGTGATTATGTTTCCGTTTCCTTCTGGTAAATGATTATGAAAAAGCAGTGTGTTGAAACATCATTAACATTAAAGGAAATAACTTTACATATTAAGGTAAAAAACCAAATTATTCTTTAAAAACCTATGTACATTCATAACCAAGCAACTTATTATAGATTAACAAAGTATAAGTAAGAAAGGTAAGTTTCTCAGCTAGTTTCTCTTACTGGAAGGCAGCAATTTGCTGTTATAAAGAAGTAATTATTTTACTATTTATCTTTAAAAGTAATCTTGTAAAATTCTTAAAAGAATCACAAATGTAAACATTTATATCAGTCATATCTACCTTAAATCCTTAAAATGCATATCTACTCATTAGCAGTTCTTAAAATGTCATATCAGGACGCTGAGGGTAAAATAAGGGTATAAGTAATCAATTAAGCCCCTTCCACCCTCAGTGAGAGTCTGTGGGGAAGAAATCTCACGGGCGGGGGGAAGGGAGTCCGGCGACAGAGTCTCAGGGTGGTCCGGCATCAGGGCTTCCCGCGACGCCAGCGGAAGATCCCACATTCATGTGGCTGTCGGTGGGGGGGCCGGCAGCTGCATTGGCAAGGTTCTAGGGTTCCAAAAGCTGGGAATCAGGCGGAGAGACCATGGACACGTGGAGTCCGGTTTTCCAAAGCTTTTATTGTTCATGGCATCGAGAATGGGCACAACTGGTACGTGCTTCCCCCCCCCCCCAAAAGCCAGGGGAGACCAGTCTTATAGAGAAGGGAAGAAGGGGAGGAAATAACTTAATTAGCTACGCCCCTGGCCTTTTGATAATTCATTAATATTTAAATCTCTGGAGGTGGAGACTTGTTAGTCACACCCTCTACCTGTCCTACGTGACTGAAGGTAACAGGTTAAATGGAGTTACCTCGTCCAAGGCCCAACAAGAGTCCTGTAAGCCAGTGCTACCATGGTTTTGTTCTCTGAACAACAAAATCTCCCTAGCTTTAGCTAATACAATTAAGCCTTTGTGATCTTCATAGTCTTCTCTAAGTTTTCTTTATATCAGAGCCAGTGGTAAAGAACATGGCTACATACCTTCACTAAAAACTTTATTGTTCCAAAGATTTTCTAAGTGTGGTGGTCATTGTCGACAATCTACATTTTCTTTAGGGTGGAGACTGAATCATGATGTGCTCCAACAACAATGACAGAAATACATCAAACATTAATATTGTGAATGCAAGAGACACCGTCAGGTGGGGGACAGGAAGCACCCCTAATGTTTTCAAATAACTCATAGATTCAGAGGGATGTGAGGGCAGGAAGCAGAGCAGTACTTCATAACAGCATACTGTCCTCAGGACACAGAGTCTTCATGGCCATGCCACACCAAGGCCTACCCCTGTGGCTGTGGTAACCCATGGGCTGCATTCCATAAGTTTTAAGTTATTTGTCATTTCTCTTGAATGGTTTTTGGCAAGTCACTTCGCTCAAGCTGTGAAACTGGAGAATCTCCAGTTGTTTGCCTTTGGAAGAGCAAACGACTAATACCATGAGAGAGGAACTGTCCTCACCTCTAACCTACATTATCTTCAGCAACACTTGTGAATAATATGGGAGCTACTTCAACACAGATCAGAAGAGATAGTATGATGTTATCGGGGTTTACTCTGTCAGGGTAGCATCATGATAGCATCACAGTATACCATGTTGGATTATCCACAACATATGGACAGCTGAGAACCAGGCAAATGTTAAGAAACTCAAAATGTTAAAAGATATAGGGGATCCACTTGGTTTTACCCCCTCCTCCCAGCCTGAGCTCTTAAGTTCTTTTGGAGGACACCAAGTGATGCTACAATTTTACTGCCAATAGGTGGCCAACTCCTTCTGCTTCAGCAGGTACTGCACTCTTTCCTCCAGTCTGTTATGCTCTTGTTCAGTCATTAATTGTGCTTTGATGGGGGATCATAAGCATGTGTGTGTGTGTGTTTGTGTGTGTGTGTGTGTTACAGTGTGATTGCACAGATACATGTACACTTGTGGACATACACAACTACATGTATGAACACATGAAAGCACAGTGCATTACAATCATGTGTTCAGTTTCCCATTAATGCTAATGCAAGTGGCTATAACCTGTATTACTGTAGAAAAGAAAGTTAACTTTTGTCGGATGGAGAAAGATCACAGTGTGCAGAGAGATAAAGAACTCTGGCAAAGTGCACAGACAAGGTGACACTTGGAAGTCCTTGTCCTTGTAGCAAAGCCCACTTAGTAAGTTCTCCAGGCTGTATAGTAAAGGCTTGGTTCCCCAGAAAGACCCAGCCCCTTGCTCTCACACACTGCTTCCCTCTGGCTTTAAGAGAAACAGTTTTCTCCAAAAGGAGCTCTCTTAACCACAGAGCAATGAGGTCAGGAAACTAGAAAATCTCCATAAACAGGAGGCAAAGTAAAATTTTAATCCCTGTAAGGTGATTTTTATCAGGGATTTGATTGGGTAACAGAACGCTGATGATCTCATGGCCAAATGATGTATGATTTCATACCGAAATATATTTCATGGAAGGGCTGGACCACACTGTACATTTTCTTTCTTTAACTGATGAACATTTAGATAGTCTCAATTTGGGGCTGCTCTGAGGAATGCTGCTAAAACCCAAATGTCCCCTAGTTTCTCTGTGGACACCCACTTCTCATTCTGGAATCACTGGGTCACCTGGAGACTGCAGTTCAACTTTCTGAAGAATGGTACATGACTTCTGGCAGGGCTCTATCATGAACTGCCAACAGCAATATCTGAAGGGTCCTCATCTCCCCCAAATTTCCATGAAGTCAATTTTAACACAGTGTGAACATGTTTGGGATAAAAGGAGCTACTGAGTGCTGCTGACACAGAGCTGTAGTGTATCAGGAGCCTAAGGGCTGCACTGAACTGAGACAGACCTATTCTCATACCTCACCATGGCTATGTGAATTCCCCTTGTGTTGGAAGCACCTGCAAGCACAGGGCTACTCTAATCTCTCAAAGAACAAAATCCAGGCCAAGTTCTAAAGACAAGGAGAACTGATTCAGTGTTAGGCAAAGGTGGAAAGAAAATGCTAGCTGGCATTGGGGATGAGAAGAAAACAGGCTGTAGGGGAGAAACAGTGAACCCCTGACCATCCAGTGAGCTGTTACCATTTACCCAGGATAGAGAAGGGACACAACTTCCCAGCTACCCTTTCTGCCTCCCCTGGACCTTGATTTGCCACAGCAGCCTCTTCCAAACCTTTGTGTACCCCATTCCTTTGGTTTCCTCCAAAAGATTTTATTGTAAATGAACATATTTCGTCTCTACAAACTCCTGAGAACTTTTATATTTACAATTACAGGTTTTGTTTGTTCCAGAGTGGACATGTAAAAAGTTGGGTGGCTTCATGCAATGTTTGATACAGGGTGGTAAAAACCTGAGTGGCGATACTCACCTAAGGTGGGTACAATCATTGTTAAAGATGTTCCTCTCATGAGCAAGTGAACATAAACGTGCAGAAAACCACAAACATGTGTATGAGAAAATACATGGAAACACAGACAGACAGACAGACAGACAGACAGACAGACAGACAGAAAGACAGACAGACAGGGAGAAACACACACATTCAAACATACAGAAGCAACCACAACCCAAAAAGCTCTTAAAGGCATCCACACCTACACATATACTTATCATGAGGACACAGATGCTCACCCATACCTGGGAAAGAACATATATGTGAATGCATGTGTGCTCATACACACAAACAATATTGCACAAAGACCTTCACACATGGCCATATGTGCACACACAGATACACACATTCACAAAAACACATAGAGAGAGGCTCCCATCTATACTCATATACCCACATGATCACCAATGGTAATGCACTAAGATCAAGAATTGAAAAATGAGACCTCATAAAATTGCAAAATTTCTGTAAGCCAAAGGAGACTGTTAATAGGGAAAAAATTGCAACCAACAGACTGGGAAAACATCTTTACTAACTCTGCATTTGAAAGAGGGCTAATAATACAATATAGACAAAGAACTCAAGAAGATGGAATTGAGAATCAAATAACCATATTAATAAATGGGATACAGAGTTAAAGAAAGAATTCTCAACTGAGGAATACCAGATGGCTGAGAAGCACCTAAAGAAATGTTCAATATCCACTACTGGGCATATACACAAAAAGATGCTCCAACATATAAGAAAGACACAGGCTCTACTATGTTCATAGCAGCCTTATTTATAAAAGCCAGAATCTGGAAAGAACCCAGATTCCTTTCGATAGATGAGTGGATACCGAAAATGTGGTACATTTACACAATGGAGTACTACTCAGCTATTAAAAACAATGACTTCACAAAATTCTTAGGCAAATGGATGGAACTAGAAAATGTCATCCTGAGAGATGTAACCCAATCACAAAGAATCACATGTGGTATTCACTCACTGATCAATGGATATTATCCCCAAAGCTGGAAATACCCAAGATTTAATTTGCATACAAGATGAAGTTCAAGAAGAAGGATGACCAAAATGTGGATACTTTGGTCCTTCTTAGAAAAGGGGACAAAACACCCATGGGAGAAGATACAGAGAAAAACTGTGGAACAGAGACTGAAGAAAAGGCCATCCAGAGACTGCCTCACCTGGAGATTCATCCCACATACAGTTACCCAACCCAGACAATATTATTGATGCTAAGATAGGGGATATAACTGTGAACAACACCCTGCCTCCTGCAGACTTTCTCTGCTGAACTAACTCTATGCCTAGCTACAAAAGGAAGGGCTTAGGTCTCCATCACATCTGGCTGGACTGTAGCTTCCCCTCCAGTTTAATGGAGCAGGGACCTTGAATGAGTCCTATTGTTTCTGACCATCCACTTAAGTGGAACTTAGGTCCTTTCTGATTATGGGCAGTGTGCTCTTTTCTGCATGGCTGATGGTCAATGTGATCTTGCTGGTGCTGCAGGTGCACTAAGGGTCTTGGTCCTATGGTCCTTCACCCCTGCATCACTCATATTTGTGCTCTAAGTGTGACTGTGTGGCATGGCAGTAAACAAGATGCTGGGCAAGTGTCAGTCAGTCCAGAGGTGCTGGATGCCTAGCAGCAAACCCAAAGTCTACAGGAACTGCTGCCTGACCCAGGCAATCATTTATGTGAAGCCTCTTACTTCATGCTCTTTTTTTGTGCTGGTCTAGACATGGTAGGTGCTGGCTATGGTACTGGAGTGCCAGCTGTCTTGAACACATCTCTTCTTCCACTCAAGCCACATTACCCTGTGCTTGGGGAAGTGCTGGCAGTGCTGGTTATGGATGCCTTCTGCTTGGATTTCTTCTGGCTCCAGTTTGCTGGCTTTGGGAAGTTCATACAGAACTATCTGGGAACTTGGTGCTTCATCCAGATGGTCCACAAAAATTAATGGGATGCTTATTTGGATTAAGACTATATTTTCATCAAATCTACCCTCATTAGTATCCTGAAAGAGAAAAAGAGAATGGGACACTAGGGATCTATTCCAGGACTTACCAGCTGGGCTCATAGCACCACTACAGAAGCCCACAAACATGACAAAGGTGAGGTCACACAGGGGTCATAAGAGCATCCTGCTCCTTTTGTAGAGTACTGCCTAGGGTCTTATCATACCCATACACCCACAGGATTTCTATAACCAGAGTCACAGGCAAGAAATAAAGAAAGACTTTCTATAATTCAATGAAAACAAAGATGCAGCATACCCAAACTTTTGGGACACAAGAAAAGCAGTGTTAAGGGGAAAAATCACAGTACTGAGTGCTTTCATAAGGAATCTGAGGTTATCTTAGCCCAGCAACTTAACAACACATCTTAGGTTTCTAGGACAAAAAGAGGCAAACCTATCTAAGAGGAGTAGATAGCAGGGAATACTCAAACTCTGGGCTGAAAACAACCAAATAGAAACAAAGAGCTAGATACAAAGTGTCAACAAGAGCAAGAGCTGGTTCTTTGAGAAAATCAACAGGATAGATTAACCCTTAGCCAAACTAAGTGAAGGGCACTGAGACAGTACCCAAATTAACAAAATCTGAAATGAAAATGAAGACATAACAACAAAAACAGGAAATTTAAAATTCATCATGTCTTAGTAGAAAAGCTTATACTCAACACATCTGGAAAATCTAGATGAAATGGATGATTTTATACAGAGATACCACATATCCAAATCAAATCAAGATAAGGTAAACTATCTAAACAATCCCATATCCCCTATAGGAGTAGAAAGAATCATTAAAAACCTCCCAATGAAAACTTCCCAGCACAAATGAGGCCATTGGTTCTCTAATCTGGAATGAGTCTGCACAAATCATCTTTGAGACTTTGAAGACAGGTGATTTTGGTTCTAACCATAGCACTTTAGGATACTTCCAAACTTTTTCGTCTATAAGCCCATTAAAAAAAAGTTACTGCAAAGGGTGTGGAACCACACATTGTAGGCCCATGGAATCACAGTGTACTAGACTTGTCCTAGCTATTGGACCCTGTATAGTCAGGCTGGTCTACTTGTTTAAGAGCTGTGGTGGCTACAAGGATTCTAGTGAAAGAAGCAGAGAAGTTAACTCTGTGTTAGCATCTTATACTTACATTCACCCCATGCAGTTGAGACTCTTCTCAAAGGAACATCAAAACCCCGGCTGTTTAATGCACATGTGAAACAGTAGCAGGTCCTATTTCCGAACCATCCTGGAGTCTGGTTTAAAAACCCCACTGGCATCAATCTTGCCAGATGATGACCCACAGATGCTCATCAGTAACTGTAAGAGGAAACAAACATGATGAAAGAGATCAGTTTAGAACTCATGGAAACCCCCAGATTTCATGTAAGAGTCTGATGCATCCCTCAGGATGGGTGGGAAATCTTCATTAAACATGGAACCAGGTACACAGGGGCTTCAGCATTTATTGCAACAGAAACGATTTGGACCTAAGACTTATAGCCCAAATATATGGTGAAAAAGAAGACCTGTTATCAAGTATCAGGATGCCACTATGCTTTAGTTACTGCATATGTGGATGTTATGATCTATAGGAAAGAGGGCTTATCACAGCTGGTGGGAAGGACATTCCCTTTCCCTGCATTGCAAAATGGTCTCTTAACCCAGTCTAGACCTTGGTTCACAGTGACAAAGCCTGAGAAGCAGCTTGTCAGTCCTGTTTCATGTCAGTGTTGCTAGGGTTCTTTCCTGGAGCTTCTATTCAGGAGCTGATTGGATGAACAGGGATGTGTGAAGAAAGGCTTCTCTTTGCCTGAGGGTTAGGGTCAATGATGTTAGGCTTCAAGAAAAAAATTTCTACAAATCTCTCAACCTAGTCTGCAGGAGAAGCTGCTCACTAAGCGCTTTTAGTCCCTAAGGGATGGATAGCACAGTCCTGGGTCTCACTTGAAACTTTAGCTTTTTTACATTCAATGGATCCTCCAGCATTGAGGTCTGCTTACTGTTTCCTGCTCACTTATGATTTCTGGTGTGTCTTGGGGAGGGGGATATGCATGTCTGTGCCAATATGTATATTGGTGGGTGTGCTGAGAGGCCAGTTAATTACATGTGGTTTTGCAGTCTTTCTGCAAAATAAGCCCAGATCTCTCACTGAATCTGAAACTTCCTGCTTTGGTTAAGCTATCTGACAAGCATCTTTGAATCATCTGTCACCTCCCAGCAGAGCTCCTGGTATTATTTGGTCTCAGGTCACTGCTACAAGGGTAAGCTACTCATAGAGAGGAAGAACATGGTAGCTCTCTCCACATTTTTACAGATGTTATTGTTTTCAGTTTGTTGTTATTGATGTAAAAAACTACTTTATTAACATGAACGAAGCCAATTCTGTCTGTTCCAGGTTCAGACACACAACTTGAACCACTGTGCTGTCTCATGAATTTCTTGTCATTAGGCTTAAATCCCTAGGGAGAGGGAGGAGGATGTTGGTGACCCAGGATAGGTCTTATCCTACAAACCTAGGCTCCACGTAAAGCACAGGTGAGTTTCCCAACCCAATAATACTTATCAAACAAACAGAACCCATATTGCCAAAACTTAAAAGTGAATAATTTCATTTTTAGCCCAGCCCACCCTTCCCAAATCTTACCATGTGACCTCAGAATCCCCTTTCCAGCCCTTCCCTCATTCATTACAAATTCCTATCCCTGGGTTGTTTGGCCCACCCATTTACGGAACAACCAGGAAGGAAACATGGTACTCATGGAACCAGAACAGGATATGGGGCACAAAGAGGTGCTCAACAACAGCTGCACATATGAGACAAAAGTTGTCTCCAAGGATTTGGTAGTCCTATTTAAATGACCCTTTGGAACCTGAACACCAGCCTCTCATTCTCAAAAGGGAGGATGAGGCTCTTACAGGGAAGAGGGCAAGAGTCCAGGAACCCCAGTGGCATATAGGGTGGTTACCTAGTCTAGTGGGAAAGCAGTGGGTTTGGTTGACTGACCACTGAGGCCATCTCACCTGGGTTCTTATAACTGGCCATCTGCTGGTCTTCAGAATCCAGTGGCCTCAGAGAGCAAGCTTCTTCCAGAATCTCCAAGTCTGGGTCCTTCCATGACCCAGGGACTTTCACACAGCACTCTTCCTCTCAATGCCTACCATATGGTGGCAGCAAGAGGAGCATCTGCATCTCCAACACTCAGGTCATGGGGAAAGGCACCCCGGCTGGTAGTGACATTCCTGGCTGTTTCTGTAAGGGCCTCTCCCTCTGCTCTACCTCCCAGGCTGCCAATGCTACCCTATCACTCTAGGCAGAGGAGCTCCTGGTTCTGTGACCACCACCCCTTCCAGCTTTATGGAATGAAGAGGTGTCTAAGGATGCCACTTCCGGAATTATCTAGGACCCAGATCATCCCTCCTGCTCTATGGTGCCTCACTCAGAGAGGCTCTGGTCCAGCCTTCTCCCAGGACAGAAAAAAAGGCACCCCATTTATTGTTTTGCAATTAGAGTCTTTTACAATAAAAAGTTTTAAAGTATACTTATTATAAATATAAAAAGCTAGACTTCTTTGCCTATCCTGTACTGAGATAACACCCTGGAAATTCATAGTGTGTCTTATTGGCTTCACCATGAGGATTCATGAAATCCTACAGTGAATCCCTCTGCTGACATTGTTTTGCTGAATATTTCATGGACATGACTTTGCTTCAGGACACTTCCCCCTCACAGTTTTGTAGATTGCTGCATTTCAGAGAAATCATTGCATGCTAATTCCCTAGCTTGCTTTGAACGTCATTAGGGATGTTTTAATATCACATGAACTGTAATGTGTTGTAAAGTTCATGGATAATAAACATGACTAACTGTCTTTTTAATGGTGCTACCAGGGTCTTCTGAGAGGGAGCCAAGGTAGGTTTAGAGAGCAGAATATGTTTCTACTTGAAGCTTCCTGGAGGATGTTCTTAAAACCCTCTTTCTTAGGATCTTGAATTGTGTGGACCAGCCTATCTGTATAGAGCTTATTAATTCTTGTAGGACCAGCAAGTATCTGCATCGGAAAAGTTCCTGAAACAGAAAGAAGTACAGGCCTGACCAGCTGAGCCTGGGTTTGTCTACGAGCCTACTACATAGCTTAGATCCAACTCCCTTCTCAAGTGTCAGAAAATGTGCTGAAGCATAGCAATCTTTGGATTGATGTGTTTGTCTCTGTGTGTTTCTGTGTGTGTCTGTGTGTGTGTGTATCTGTGTGCTTTTGTGCATGTGTGTTAGCAGTTGTATGTTGTGTATTTCTGTATTGGTAGGTGCTTGTTTTAGGTGTTTGTAGTATGGTTTCTTGTACATACAAGTGTGTATTTAGGTATGTCTCTGTGTGTGCATGTGTGTGTGTGCATGTACAAAGGCATGAACTGGTTTGTTTCTGAACATATATGTACATATTCATATGTATCTATACAAATATACACTTGGTCAGCAAACATCTTAAATGATAATACAGTCCAGCTTTAATGAGAAAGTACTCTATCAGTTCACTTTGCATCACAGAAACATCAAATACAGTAGCAGGTCATCATGCCTCTCCACCTAACTCAATAGAACCAAAGGAGACAGATAATGGTGTAAAGTCAGATATTCAACAGTTGGTAGAGAAAAACTATTCATCACTATTGAAACAGGTTGTAGAGCAAATCTATTTATCTATATTGAAATCATTTGTAGGAAAATAAAAGACTGTGGTACATGGAGGTGAGTAGGAGGCTGCCGTGTCAAATCCATGAGCCTGAGAGTCAACAAGGCTGGCTAAGGGTCCGTGTCCCATCTCTGCTCTTCTCTATTAGCAGTGGTATCACATCTTTTTTCATTAATATCCCTTTTACAGTTCAATGCTTTTCCCTTGGGAAGATTTGTATACCGCACATTCTTGCTGATTATAGTATCTCTTCAGTGAGCATGCATTCTGGGAGATGGATTCTCTGGGGATTCAGAGATGGAGGGGTTCACAAGAGGAACCCAGGCAGGTTCCTGCACTCTAGATATAATAACAGCCTTCACTTCAATGGTGGCTAGGCTCTCTAGAAGACCTCTGTACAGTGTTCTATTCAGACATTGTTATGCAGCTATTTTTCAATATAATATATATGGACTATTGGAGAAATGTGGTGTTTTATTTTAGCTCCAGAACAGTGTGTAGTTCACAGTTAACTTGTAAGCTGTTTATTAAATCTGAGAAAAAATTTTAGGCCCAGATGCTCTGTGGCACTGCTTCTTTGGGGATACAAGGAAAGACCTTAGCTCAAAGGTCATACTGGATTGTCCTGCTGAATAAGCCTGGTGTTTGCTGGATAGCTGACATGACAGGTCCTCACCAGGCTTTTATGTCTTGCTCCCCTATGTCTGAAATACTCCAACAGAAACTCAAACAGGGCACAGAATAGGTCAAGGTATCCCGCAGACACAATTCTTCACCAGAAGCACTGATTGTGCAAAGCAAGTGAACCACCATTGCATCTCATCCCTATAACCATGGAAATCATGGGCTGAATTTTCTTCCTTTCTTTGGGTAAGTATATATCATAAAGGCCTTTATTTTGTCTAGCCTCTGGTTCAGCAAGAGTGCATGTTTGGAAGGCTTCAGAGAAGTCCTGAGGGTCATTAAGATCTGCTGGTCATCCTGGAGGGGCCTGAGAATGCAAATTTTGCTTGTCCTCATGGGTCATCCTGAATAATTTCATGGAGATAAGTCAAGCGAAGTTTAAAGACTTTGAGGTATTGTCTGTAACATGACTCCTGCTTTGCCTTGCAAAGTCTTGTCCAACAGCACCCGACCCCAATTGGGGCATAGCTACATTCATCTTGAAGACATTATTACCATTAGTCACAGCCTTTGCACTATATTTCTAAGGCCATCAACAGAAGGTAGGTCTCTGTTGCAAAATCTACAGCACGAGAATGCTGCTTAGCTTAAGAACTGTGTTTTGGTTTTGGTTACTTTTGATTTCCTTGAGTATATGATTTTCTTTCTTTTCATTTGTCATTTATTTGTTTTTGTTACTATAATTAATTTGCTGTTTTGTTAAAGCTATGTACTACATACTTTGACTCTCCTACCTTAAGCTTGTATTGAATAAAAGTAATGTATTCTTATGAATAAAAACATAATCTCTAATTTTTATCTCATAAGAACCTTCTGTATTCATGTGTGGTTCACAGTCTTGTAACACTAGAAGTACCAGGTAGGAATGGACCTCTTCAAGTTTAATGTGGCTTAGCATTCATTATTCGTTCCCAAACAGTCACAGGTACACAGAGAATAGTGCTTTTGGTGTGGATAGTGTGTCAAAATCTGTGGACCTAACTTCATGATGAAAAACATATCCATGCTGTATCTTTGTGGTCATAAATTCAGCTATGTTAAAATGCACTACTCCATGGATGCTCATGATGAACAAACAGAGGAGAAACACAAGAGTGTTTCTAATACATCCCAAGAAATAAAATTCACTAAGGGAATATCAAACAAATTAGTAACCACAGAGCTGTATGCCTTTTATTTCCTTGAATGGTAGGATCACTTATACCTGCAAAGCAGAGATCATGAATTCCAAGATCTTCTGGCAGATGTTAGGATTTTTGTTTGTTTGTTTGTTTGTTTCGTTTTGGTGGTGGTGTTGTTCGACTGATGATGAATTTTGTTCTCTTGGCCTGGACAATGTATTTGATGATATTTTTTAATTTTGTTAGGGCATTGTTTCTGTTTTTGCATTATTTCATTTATGTGTATGGGTGTTTTTCCTGCTGTATGTCTGTACACTACATGCCTGCAATTCTCCTGAGGCCAGAAGAGGTCAATGGATTACACCTGGAGCAGAAGTGATGGAGGATTTTTTTTTTATTTTTATCTTATGTGCATTGGTGTTTTGCCTGCATGTATGTCTGTGAAAGTGCCAGATCATGTAGTTATAGATGGTTGTAAGTTGACATGTTGCTGCTGGGAATTGAACCTGGGTCCTCTGGAAGAACAGTCAGTGCTCTTACCTGCTGAGCTATCTCTCCAGCAACCGAGATGGAGGATTCTTAATGTCACTCTTTAGATCTTCTAAGAAACAAAGTCTCAAATGGATAAGCCATCTATCCAGCACCTGCCTGGACTTTTGTCTTTCCTTGTGTGGTGTATCAGCTGCACTGGATCTCACCCATCCAAAGATAGAAGATTCGTGAGACCTCTAGGGTCACATACTTGGGGTAGCCATGCTCGGTGTTTAAACTTTGAGGCCTGCATGTAGGGCATTAGAGTGTGTTCCTGATCATGCCTCAGGATCTCTTTTTGTCAGGGTTGGAGCAGATCTCTCCTGTCTCATCCTGCATGACAATGCAGATTAGGCTTTATTAGATGAATTACAGAATTGAAAACTCTCCTAAAGGTGGAGGTGGTAAATAAATCATGTTGAAGTACAATCAAAACAGTGTTTAGATTAAGCTTCAGACAAGCCCAGGAGGATGGAACCTGCAGCAGAGGATACAAGTCTGTGATGGTAAATATTTCAGTTCAAGGCTAGCAGGGAGAGGGATGGTAGATGTTGCCTGTATCTTTGCTCGCTCTACCTACTGCCTTTATTCTGGGTAGTGACTGTGCTACCCAGTCTAGGCCCCTCCTAGATTCCCTTAAATCTGAGGCTAACACAAACACAAACACATACCCACACAATTTTACAAAAATACTTTATCTCAAAAAGATTAGGGCATCACATACCCACCATGACCTTCTATTCTTGAGAGTATATTGATCTGTAAGTACAACCAGAAGTTAGAAATGTATAAGGCATTCAGTGATTAGTGACAGGCTTTGGTCCTGGCTGAACCCCAAGGCTGTACAAAGCATTCCTGATCTGCTTGCCATGCTATTTTCTTTCCCAGCAGTCACATCTGCTGCTCAGTGTCATCATGATTTTCTCCAATGCTGCACAGCAATTGTCCTGTCATCTCCTTAAAGTTGGAAGTCCTACTGAGATTTGTTGAAGGTTTCCTCTTATTTTGTATCAATAATCAAAGGAAGGTAGTCTAGAATAAAACCTGCAATGGGGTCATCTCCCGTTAGATCTCTTTTATGCCAGCTAGCAAAAGACAAAGTGACTTGCCCTTGATCTCCACTTATTGTCAACCCTGGTTATGCATGCTGACCTCTGCAGGTGTCTTTATACTAAAGGCTCACCCCTATATTCTACATTCATTGACTCAAAACTCCAAGAATGTGACTGAGGCATAGGTGTCTTCAACAAGACTCTAATGGTCATTCTAATGCTCAGGCATTGCTCTAAGCCACAGTATTACCTTCTCCCTCATTAGAGCAGTATTCTCTAATACCAAGAAATACAGTTTTGGTGCAAACTAATAAGAGGTCATCAGGACTTTGAGATAGTTGGTCTAGGGAGGAAATGGCAGGATTAGAAATTTTGTATCTGGCCCTCTTCTGGGGTGTTCATCTTTTAAAAAATTTTAAAAGCCCTTATACAAAGAGCAAAGACACAAATCTGGTGTATTTTAGAGGAAAAAAACAGATCCCCTGTCAGTGGAAGCTGACATCACTGGTAGTATGGTCAGCGAGCACCTCGCCATCAGATCCCATGGTCAAGGGGGTGAGTCCCGGGTCTCCTTTGCAGGCAACTTGCTCGTCTCATCCGCAGGCCTTGGGAATCTGCTCCGGGCCCAGGAGGGGTGAGGCAGGTCTCAGGAGTAGGCAATCAGGCAGTGGTACTCCAGGCAGCCCAGGTCTGATTGCCCCTTCAACTCCTCCAGGCTCTAGGCAAGTCCCTCAGGGAGCAGGTCTCTTGGTCCTGGTGCTAGAGCATAGGGTGCTGGTCAACTTTGCAGTCAAACTGGGTTCCACCACTAAAGTTTGCCAACTTGGCAGTTTCCAAAAGTTTGCCTACATGGATGAATGACTGGTACCTCATTGTGCCATTTGGGCTGGTTTCCTAAATTGTGGATTTTCTTTCATTTTAAATCCTTGGAACACCAGTCCTACTCTTTCGGGATCTGGGAAGGATTCAGGGTTTCTCCAAAATAGTTAATACTTTTAAAGAAGGCACTCTGGTGAAAGCAAATAACAGGCATTTGTAGTGGTGGAATTTAAGTCCACTTCAAATGTGGTTATGCTGTTGCCTTGGAGTGGGGCATGCATCCACATCTCGATATTAAATCAAGGCAATGTATTTAATATTAACATTAAACACATGGGGAATTAACGCTTTAAGAAACAGCACTTCTGTGAACAGCTTCCCATCTTCCAATACTTAATTGTGACAAAGCAAAAATACATTTGAAATACTCATGAGTCATGTGCTGCAAACCACTATGTATTCTAGTCATTGGGTTTCTTGGAATCTAAACTCCTGGCCATACACATGAGTCTGTGGGGCTGTGTCAACATTTAGTGGCAACAGCAAGCCAGCCATCCTATTCCAGCCAAACAGAATTCACTGTTTAACTTGGAAGGAGGCTGGTGCGTGTTGGTTCAACTCTGGGAATTCTTGACATCTCTGCACTATGATGTTTCCTGCTGGGTTTGCTGTGCAGACTGATGAAACCTTCTCTCCTGTAGAAGTTCAATTATAGGTTTAGCTAATGTCTGGTGAAAGAAGGCATGTTTCATTTAACTGGTACTTTGGTTTCTCAGTTGGGGGCACACAGTCAACAATCACCCTTACTGACATGGGTTCTTTTCCTTAGTGATGTCCCTCAGCATGGTACCATGCAGACATATGGCTGGGCATCTCTTCTGGGCCACTCTGGCCTTCCACCCACAATCTCTAGGCAGTGGCTCTCTGTCAGCAAGCACCAACAACTTGCTGCAGGTCACCACCTGTCTATAAAGTGTTATCCTTTAAGATGCATGGCATTACCACACAGTTCTTGCTGGACTGTTTGCCTGTCCTGCACCAAAAGGTTTTTGAGACCAGACATTTCATTTGACTTTGTATTTGCTGTGTCTCCCATCATTGTTCAGTTTTGTTAAGAAATTAACAGTGAACACCTATATATTTATGCATCACTGTCTGCCAGCTTGAACCACCAGACTTAAAATACACTCTAAACTTAGTGTAAACTGTTTCTTATACTTTAGTACAATGCATGCTAATCTATTCCTAGGTACCTCATGCCAAACCACTCACTTTATAATATTGGTTAAAGTCAGCAAATGACATGGAGTAATATATCCTGAAGACAGACTGTAAGCATCTCACAGGCAGGCTTGAACTCTCATTCTCTTTCTCCTCTTTAATGCCTATGTAATAATCAGCCTTCTAAGAACTTGTTGAATGGCATAGATTTTACCCAGAAGTATTTCAATGGCAATGGTCAATACACAACTCAACACAAGCAATCAGTCAAAGAAAAAAGAGGAAGGTATTAACTATGTAACTGAGTCAGAAGTGACCTGGCTTCCAGTGCTTAAACTATTGCCAGCAGGATTTCTCACTGCCCTTCTTTATTTCTTGTTTGGCTTTTCTGTGTTTGCTTTCTTGTGTTCACGTGAAGACATCTTTTGTCTTACATGGGTAGCGTTCTAACTTAGCAAACATGTTAAGGGTATCACTTCACTCATTTCCACTGGAGATGATATCAGAAGAGGACTGTAACTTACCAACTAGATTTGGCTGCCATCCCTAAGCATCTCAGTGTGATCACAGGAGTTAACTCTTGATGGCCAGGCCCGTGTCAGTTGCTTGTTTCTATAACCAGAGGATGGCTGTTATATGGGACAATCAAAACAGATTTGTGTATCTTACATTCCAAATCAGCACTTAGAACCACAAATATTTTGTGTGGTAGGGCTTTTTAAAATCTGTGGATTTTAATATGTAACATACAAATGTAATAATTTATATTATCAAAATAAGAGCCCTTGCAGATAAGATAAAAGTTTAAACAGGAAGCTCATACAGGCTTTGCTTACACTTTATATAAATATGCTTAGCCTGAAGATAATTTAATATACATATTATGACTTACTGTCAGATGTGGTGGTACACTCTTTTAATCCCAGCACTTGGAAGGCAGAGACAAGTGGATCTCTGAGTTGGAGGTCTGCTATCCCTAAAAAGTTTCAAGTCAGCAAGGACTATATACTGAGAAGCTACTATAGAAATGTACAATTAGAATATATTTATTATGCCTGAAATTTCTGTGCAAACCCTCATGTGAGGTCCACTTGTGATTCCATGAAGAGACTCCCATTTTGCACTTTGGAGCATTTCAACACTGTGAGTTTTCACGTGAGGGATGCTCAACCTATAGTCTCCTCCAGAATGTTCCAAGATAGGGAACTCTGGAATTCCCAGAGCACCTTAGTAAGAAAAGACACGAAACTGCTCTCAGGGAAAAAGCTGACCTTTAGATCTTGGAAACATTCTAAGTATTATAATCTACTCCTGAAAATAACTTTCCACTCAATAAGGCCTCACAGGTGGTCCAAAATCCCAAAGTATTTGGAATATTTTCCAACAACCTACCTATTGTGTGCTTAACTTGTTTTTCTTTCATTGGCCAAGGTACAGATTGGAGGTATAACCTTCTAGAAGTGAATTACAGCTCATTAAAAATGATGGAGACTATGATGTCCTGTTTGTCATGCATAAGATGTGCAAAGCAAAGACTGGATCAGGCTTCATGAAGCTCTTAAGGAATAATTTTCTTGGTTTGGGAAAATTTTAACAAGCTCCTCTCCACAGGGTTGACTGAGAAAGTGGGCTTGTCAGTGACTGAACACAACTTATTACCCATCGGAAATAGATGAGCAGCCACTTTTACCAACAGGGCTTGTCCAAAGGACACTCTGGCAGTGCAGCCTTTTGTGCCTTGAAGTAACTATTGGGATTCAGCTTCATGACTGTATCTTTTCTCTTTCCTACCTTCAGGAATGTTTCAGCATACAAAGCAGATCATTTTTGTTACAGATTCCATCATTAACGTGGAAGCCTAGAAAACATTATCTTCCTGCAGTTCTCTATCAACTTCCTCAAGCCTTGATGATAGAATCAATGCCAAAAGTGAAAAATGCATTCCTAATTCCATTTATCTTTAAGGGGAGCAGACTTTTGTCTAATTGAGAACTTGGAGTAAAATCTTCCTGTAGAAAAGAGAAACAGGCAATCCTATATGTTTCATATAAGTAACAGGTCACTCATTGAATGAATAATTGACATTAGTGAACTGGTTGAAGGCTAGTTAAATGTGTAGCTTATTTACTATTTCAATTTTAATTGTGTTGTTCTATTGTAGTTCTCAACTGAGTAAGTATTTTACATTGTTCCATCAAACAAAAGTATTGTTTTTGGACAATGGTGGTGTATGCCTTTAGTCCCAGCACTTGAGAGAGAGACACAGACATATCTCTGAGGCTGAAGCCAGCCTGGTCTACAGAGCAAGATCCAGGACAGCCAGGGATACACAGAGAAGAGAAGCCCTGTCTCAAATACAAACCAACAACAAAACAATAGTATCATAATGGGAACAGACTTCCATTTTCTTTCTTTATGTGGCTGAGGCCACACTATTTTATAGCATTCATGGGGGTCAGTAAAGATATTACAAACCCAGAACAATTGTGAAAAATGACGCCTCAGCAGAACCTGGAAGATGACAGTTACTTGGTAAAATAATGCCTTTAAAAGGTAATAAATAAAATTTATATACTTCAAGTGTATTCTGAATCTCCTAGTGTTGGGAAGGGCACTCCTTTTTAATCTACTGATCTCTGTGCTCAGGTGCCTGTAGCTGAAGATCTATAGTACAATTGAAGTGACTTGACCAATTATCAGTGCTTAGCTGTATAACCTCCATGGGTCCTGAAAACCCTGGGTCCTGCATTTCTATGAATCAACTGGACCAGAACATCCCCAGAGCCTTTGGGTCCTTTCTAATACCTGTGCTTCTGAGTTTCAAAGCAAAAGTCATGATGGCCTGTATAATAGTAGTTTTGTAAGCATTTTTATAGGTAGATTACTAGAGAGTTCACCATGTAATCAGTGACTGACTGCTTCATCCAAATAAACTGTTTTGTGTAAAGAATCAGTTCTCTCACTTTAGATCAATAGCAATGTTTCTTGCTACATCATTTAAAAGGTGGCAGGAATTTTTGGTGCTAAACAGTTGCCATTTGAAAATAGTCAATGTGCAATTCTAAAAGTCACAAGCATGTACGCCATAAAACAAAATTATTTTCATTTTTCCATTTAGCTCTCTTACTTGCTGTAATGTAATGTTTAGCCAGAAAACTCTTCTTGCTGGTTCACTCAGGCTATTTTAAAATGCAGGAATTACAGAACCATTTTCTTTCTGGGTGGCATGATTAGAAAGATATTGGATAGAAAAATGATTTATGTCAGGTGACAAGAGAACTCATCCTTAGACACTGGCAACTGTGGGTACTGTGGGGATGATTCTGTGTGAAATGAGGAGGAGAGCATGAACATCTGACACCAGTGGAAGCTTCTCCTCCACCACACTTGGAGCTATGAGAAAAGATTTAAATAAGCAAGCGGTTCAAAAAGAACATGATAGGAAAAACTCTGTGGTCTTCATTTGAGTCTTTAAGATTTTTATTTCTCATTAGTCCGTGTGGAAACAACAAATTGTTCAACACACTTTTTTTTTTTGAATTGCTGACTGGCACAAAACACAGTGGACAGAGAAGTATAATTTGTTGGAAAGCAGATTGTGTCTGCAGGAGTTCACTAGATAGTTAAATAGCTTTTTTAAACTTTCTGATCATTAATTCATCTCTTTTAGAAATATAAAACAGAGTGTTGCTGTAGTAGGGACACATTCTGCTGTTGCCCCAAAGTGAGCAAACACAGGTGTGCATCAAGAGCCATGGATGGCAAGACAGTGGAGGTGCTGCTGGCCAAGGCAGAGCAAGAGGAGGTGGAGAAGCTGCAGCTCATCAAGGTGCACAAGGAGCTAGAGCTGGAAATCGACCTGGGCAACTTGCTGGCTTAGGACCACAATCCCCCGACAGTGCTGCGCCAGGCCGGACCCTCACTGGAGGCTGAGCTGTGGGCACTGGCTCCAAACAACATGCAGCTTCTCATCAACCAGCTACTGGCGGCTGCAGACCATGGAGTACATTGAGGAGGCGGTGGTAGTGCACTTGCTGGAGCCTGCCACACGCCTGCCCTGCGAGAAGCTGCTGCCCTGGCCCCTGTCCTCTGGCCTTAAGGGCATCCAATCCATCCCCAAAAGAAGACTAACCTCCTGTGGGACAAGGTGAGTGGCCAGTGGCAGTGCCTTGGGGCTACAAGCGCGCAAAGGATGACACTAAGTAATGGCTCATCAAGGTGCCTGGGAGCGCCAACCCCATGGAAGACCAGTTCACCAAGAGGATTCAGGCCAAGAAAGAACGCATGGCCAAGAAAGAGATGAACCTTCTGTGGAACCTGGCCCGCGAGCACAAGATTCAGATGCCCAGCTCAGCTGGGCTGCACCCTAAGGGACACCAGAGTAAGGAGGAGCTTCAGTGGGAAGCTTCCAGGAGCGCCTGTCCAAGGAGAAAGCACCCCAACCTTCTGGCAAGAAGAGGAAGTTTCAGCCCCCCTTTGGAGACTTCCCAGCCAAGAAAAAGAACCAGTGGGAGCTACTTCGAATCATGAACAGTAATAAACCTCAGCTGGACGAGACAAGGGCCACCAACAAGCAGATGAGGGAAGAGGTCCAAGAGGAGCCTGCCAAGAAGAGGAAGATGAGCCAGAAAGGCAAGAGAAAAGGGGGCCGGCCAGTACCTTCCTGCAAGAGAAAGGGCAGCCTGCCTGCTAGGTCATGGAGAGAAAAGGAAAGGAGGCCTGGAGGCAAGAAGCATTCCAGGTCACCTGAGTCAGGGGGCAAGAAGACAGGAGTGCTGCGCCAAGGTGGGAAAAGGAGGAAGTAGTGTTCTCCCCTCTGGACCTGTTCTGAAAAGCAGGGACTGTACTAAAGGTTAAGTTGTGCATGCTGCAGGCTGGCTCAGGAGGTGGCTGCTGTCCTCAGTGAGATTGACATTGAAGTGACAGGTTTGCCTCCCCAGGAGAGTTAGTGCTGAACTATGAACTAATGTAGACACTGACTGGAAGTTAGTGTATTTTGGAACATGAGAATTATAGAAATGATATGGTCAGAACCAGGAGTAAGTTAAGGCCTGCCTTTTTTATCTTGACTTTGGATACTGAGTAAGAGTTGATCAGATTTCTGAGTTATAGTAGATTGGTTTCAATATTTTTGCATTATTTTTGTAACAAAGCTTATATATTTATCAAAGCAAAGGAGGATGGGGGAAAACTACATCCACCTGTAATTTACAAGTATTGTAAAGGTATGCTTTAACCTGATGTTGCTTTTAACTTTTACTGTTGGTAGTGGTTGTATGTGAAGTCAGTAACCTGGGTAACAGTAAGGAGTGTGCTTGAGAAAAACAAAGTAGTTACAATGGTTATAAAAAGACCCCTCCGTGGGCGGTGGTAGCCCATGCCTTTAATCCTAGCACTGGAAGGCAGAGGCAGGCTGATTTCTGAGTTCGAGGCCAGCCTGGACTACAGAGTGAGTTCCAGGACAGCCAGGGCTACACAGAGAAACCCTTTCTCAGAAAAAAAAAAACCAAAAATAAATAAATAAATAATAAATAATAAATAAATAATAAAAAGACCCCTTGTATTAGGAAAACTTTGCCACTAACTATTAATATTAAAAGTATAGTGCTTTTTGATGTTGGTTCAGGTTGTGCATTTGGCCAGTGAATTGCTTTAAGTGATATATTGGAACCACACTAAGTAATGGTAATTAACCTTGTAATGGTAATTAACTCCAGAAAATGGTTGTCATTTTGTTTGTAACTGATGGCTTTTGTTTAATTGGCTTGAGTTTACCAAGTGCTGGTCTGGAATTCAGTATGGAACCAAGGCTGAGGTTAAAGAGGAGCAGCCACACCCAGCAGAAGACTTCATGTTTATTTCTGTCCTGGATGTTTTTCCCTGTTTCATTGTTTTATTTTTGGTCTTAATTAACTTGTCTTTGCAAAATTAAATTATATATATATATATATATATATATATATATATATATATATATATATATGCAAAGAGTAAGACTATACAATGAAATTCATACTCTCATTTATTGAAATCACCCTGCTATTCCTGCTGTTCTCATAAAACCACAAGAACATAATGAAATTCATTTCTATACTAGGATTGACTATTATTCCAAATCCTTTTCATTTTACCTAATAAATCTCCTGCTGTTTCTCTGCAGAATTGCCACCTTTGATCATTGTCATAGTGATACTACCTGGCTGAAGGAAGTAGCCCAGGAAAACACAAACAATTTGGAAAGGACTTACATGATTTTTTCACTCTTACACCTGAGAGGTTAGGTCACATTGTACCATAGATTCAGAAGGCAGAAGCCACAGAAGACAGTGCCAAACACAGTCCTTCCTGAACTACTGGACACATTTAAATGGAGGTTTCACTGGATCTCAGTGAACTCTTGAGTTCTCACTGGAACTCAGAAAGGTAGATATTGGAGAAGTGATGGCTAATGGAACTACAGAGCAGCAATCCAATGTCCCTGTTGACCTTTGGTCAAGATGCCTACTATGTCTGGTTGTAATGGAGAAAAGGAGAAAGTGGGGTTTTATCTTCTGAAGAAGAGACATAAACTTTACAATTGGATATTCCCTTGGACTTGAACTCCTTCCTATATTGCCATGAACAAGGGAGTTTACATTGCAAAAATGGGATTGTGGAAACACATGTCTGAATATATTGAAACAATGTCTCCTCTCAAGGCATGTGCACAATAATTAGATATAATCCAACTTGCATACAATTAAAGGTGCAGGAGAACCATTGTTGCCTCTGGGAACCAGGACACCCTGGGGAACTGGACTGTGGTACATGAATGGTGCCTAAGGGTACATTTATCATGGAGAAGAATCTCCCTCAAGCAAGGACCCTAGACCTTTAGGTACTAACAAAGATGAGCTGCCCATGCCAAGGCCCTAACCAACTCTCCCGTCCAAAGTGCTTGCCTTGTAACGAAGCAGAGAGAAATCTCTAGCTTTGAAGGAAAAGTTGCCAAGGTGTATCCCCTGAGTCAAAAGAGAGACTCCAGGAAAGGGCACCTCAGGAACTGGTCAATGTGGGGTAAGCTGGTCAGCAGGTAGGCCATGGCAGTTTCCAGTGACATCATCAGTAGTCACTTCCCTGGACAATCTCTTGTATCCAGGAGAACCCTAGAAGCTTCTGTGATGTCACCAGTGTTGTGGTGACACCAACTGCCTGTGGGGTATTCCTTCAGAGCCTCTGGGTTTACAAGCAGTCATGTTGTCCATGCTGCTCAGGCTGTTTCATAGGGACAATACAATACAACCAGAGACCAGACCTAGGCAGAAGGCATTCTGTAAAGCAGGAAGAAGGAGATGGCCCTGGAGAAGACACAGTGAGTCCAGGGCAGTGCAAGGGGAAGCTTCCTGGAGGAGGGGTGCTTGAGCAGGTCCTTACAGGAGAAGGGCTTAGCATCTGGAGCCTCAATATTTCTCAATGGCAGACCCAGAGTCCAGAATTTCTGATGATTTCTTTCACAGAAATCCAGGAATTGACAAGCCTTCAGTTGCTTTGCAGAGAGATCTGAATTTCCTGCTGAGTGGCAAAGGATGCCAGGAGAAAGTTCTGTGAGAATAAAAAAGCCTTGCTCTCAGGATAGAGTGCTGAAGCATTTCATCCTCAATAGATTCCTGTAGGTTACATGAATATGTGATGCCAAGAACAGAGAGGGATAATCCCCTTGTTAAGTATCAAGGTCTCAGAGACTTTGGTTTGGAACACACATGATGTGGGCTGAATTACAGTCTGGGATAAGTGTAGTAGTGTGTGGTTTCTCATCATGCATTTAAGAAGCAAGGATAGGTGTTGGCTTGTGGGAGATGTTTGGTGCTGGTGTTTATGGTCAATTTTTTTTTGTGCTAAGCAGTACAGACTACATCTTCAGATATAAACTGACAATGCCCTCAATTTCTTCTTGACTGGGAAAGCTTAAGCACTTCAGGGTTAGTGGGACTGCAGTAGGGACTGAGCCCTATGTTTAGTGATGGTGGTTGGGAGCAGGGACATAGGTGAGGAGTCCAGCTTGAAGATAGCTTTCCTGCTCTTTCAGGAATTCACTGTGTCTCTAGAATTCCCTCTTCCTCAGGCTTCTCTGTGGGAGTAAGTATGGTTTCTCCTTTTCCTGTCATATTTTCCCTACAAGTTTCCTTGTGTTTCTCTACCTGAAGGGTCTGTTGGGAAAGAGTCCTCCCAAGCCTACACCATCAGTGAGCAGGAGCAGAGAGTGAAGAGGTTGGAGAAGCTCAAAAGGGACCTCGAAAGAATGAGTAATGAGAGAGATGAACTCCGGGGAATCCTGGCACATTATAATGTCAAAGATTTGAACAACAGGTAATCATTATGCCCAGTTCTCAGTTGACTATCTTGGGCCCTCTCTGTTGACCCTAGATTTCAACATATCACAGGAGGCTACAACTCCAGGCTGTCCTCATGTCAAAATGTATTTTGCTATTGGATATTCAACACAGAACTTGAAGTTCAGACAGGAGTGACATGGGGTCACAAGCTCTTTTGATTCCTTCAAAAGAAAACTATAGCCTGTGGCATGAATCATTCAGGAAATAGCAGTATTAGTGTGTGAGCTCTTATCATGCATTTTAAGATGCCTGGACTGGTATTGCTTTGTGGGAGATGGTAGCTGCTGTGTGTTTATGGTGAATCATTTTTGTAATTTTCTGGAGCTTCTTTGGGTCCATTTAGTCCTGTTAACAACTGGGAGGACCTGGTTCTATATGCTGCCCCTCAGTGTGAGTGGATTTCTGGTAAGTCATCACTGCTTTTTTCTAATACTGTTCATTTTACACTGAGATAATGTCACATCACTGTATGTACTTGACATTGTGATAGTCTATGTGTGTATGTGTGTGTGTGTGTGTGTGTATGTGTGTGTATTTATGTCTGTGTGTGTGTGTATTCCACTTATGATCCAGGGAGTCTGTGTAGTGTGATGGGGCTGGAGACTTTACCTGACTGACTTTTTAGGTAATGATAGTGATGAGGCCATGGAGGGTCACTTGTAGCATCACAGCACATGATCTCTGTGCGCACCTCTGATGGGCATTAGAAAATCCGGATATAGGCAGTAAAACCTTTTCCCTGTAAATACTGAAGTGTGGAATTTATGTAGTGATAGAACCAAAGATTGAGAAAACCTTGTCTACAAGGTGAAAAAGTGTCATCACAGGATTAATTTGGACTCAGAACTGTGTCATAGGCTCCTGGAAAGTTCTTGGAGACTTAATCTATTCCTTCAAGACCCCTCATGGAGCCAAAGCAGGTCAGTTCCCATTTTTTAGTTCCCTAGCTCTACTGTGCCCAGATCAAGTGTAACAAGTTTAATAAGCACCAAGAGGACCCAGTACAAAGGCATTAGGTTGTGGTATATATGGGCTTGGGTAGTTCACGATTCAACTTGAATTGATGTAATCCTTGAATCCTTAGTTCAGGGATTATTTGCTCCTTGGGCCACACCCTTCCACAGGTTCAACTTTGAGATGATCATGCTGGAGATGCAACATGACCAGGTGACTCGCGATCTCAAAAACATTCCAAAGCAGATCAGTGAGGCCTTGTATAAGTGCCAGGAGTTGACTAAAAATAATCAACTTTACAGGTGAGTGACTAACACTGTTGTTTCCCCAGCACTAGGCACAGAATGTGTCTGCCCATCATTTTCTTTAAAACAATGTGAGGACTCTGGTTCTATACTGTTTGCCTCTCAACAGGAAGCTTCCTCCCTCAAAGAAAGGCTCTGAGATTGTGATCTCTTGAAATCATTTTGATCAAGTGTGATGAGTCTGTGAGCCCCTCCAATCATTGTCCTTCCCAAGTCAGTATCCTCTAAATAGAAAAGGTGTGCACCTTGATGGAGACATCAATCAACCTTGAGTCTCTGGGGCACTGAAAACACATTTACAGATCTGGTTTGCATGAGACACATAGAATGATGTGTACCTGTTGGGTCTTCTCTCTTCTCCTAGAGAAGCTTTGACCTGTCTCTACCTAGAGGTGGTTCTCTAATACCAAAGACATATATGCAATCATGGGTCCCATGTCCTCTTCTGGGAGATACATGAGTCCCTGTTGGTGTCAGGGATTTCAGAAGTACCTTGAGTCTTTTGGAATGTTGCTTTCTTCTGGATTTGACTTTCCTATATATGAGGTCCCATGGCTACTCTGGTCTGTAGTCTGTTGCTGTCTGGGAATCAGGGCCCATGATGAGAAGGGATGGTACTTGGAGAAGTGGGAGGAAGATGGATGGTGCCTGGGAATAATCACCATTTCTTCTTTGTGGTTCAGCATCAGGAACTGTCACCTCCTGACCGAGTCTCTTCATATGAAGAGTGAAGTAAAAATGCTCTGGAATGAAAACAGGCAGCTGCTTAAGGAGCAGATTACACTGGAAGTGTGTTCTAAGGAAACAAGGAGGCTATGTGTGGAGGCCAGCATGAAGATCTATGACAAATTTTCCAAGCATATCCAACAGGTAAGATGCATGGAGGATGCTTAGGAGCAGGTTGCCCTCATGTCTAACCATAAACAATGTCAAGCCCAGATAACCATCCTCCACCTTGTCCAGGCACTCTCCTAATTCTTATCCAGTTGTTCTGTGATCATTTACAAGACTTTCTGTGGAGTTAGGCTCTCTCAAAAACTGGACGATTAGCAAGCACACCTTCCTGATCAACTACAAGCTGAATTTCATTAAGATAGATGGGGTGAACACACATTACACACCTACATGCCATTGTACTAGAGGGGTTCTATGTGGCTGCCTCCTTTGCAGTAGCACAGAACATTGAGTGAGGAAGTCAGGGCCTGTAGCTCGTTTGCTTTGGACCCATGGCTCCAGCTGCATATGTAGGGGAGGATGACCTTTTCAGACGTAGGTAGGAGAGGAGGTCCTTGGTCCCATGAAGGCTAGATGCCCCAGTGTAGGGGGGAATTCAAGTGCATGTAGCTGTATGGCAGGCTCAGTGGTGGTACATCCTCATTGAAGGAGGAGGAGGGGGGTGGGATAGGGGGTTTCTGGGTGGGGAAGATGAAGAATGGGGATAATATCTGAAATGTAATAAAATATCTAACAAAAATTATTTAAGAAAAAAAGGTGGGGGGAGAGGTCTTATATCTTTTCTCTTCCTCAACCCTGCATTGCAAGATGGTCTCCTAACTGAGCCTAGAACTTGGTTCATACTGACAAAGCCTGACAGATAGCTCACCCATCAGTCCTGCTTTGTGTCATTGTTGCTAGAGTTCTTTCCTGTAGCTTGTATTCAGGAGCTGACTGGATGAACAGGGATGTTTGAAAGACTTCTCTCAGGCTGAGGGTTGGGGTGAGAGATGTGAGGCTTCAAGAAAAAGATTTCTCAAACTCTCTCAACCTAGTCTGCAGAAGTTACTAATTTTTTTTAGTCCACACGGGATGGATTACAGAGTCCTGGGTCTCACATGTAACATCATATATTTACAGTCTACATTCAGTGGTTCCTCCTGCATTTTGGTCTCCTTACTGTTTCCTGCTAACTTATGATTTCTGGTATGTGTGTGTGGGGAGGGGGGAGTCATATGCATGTCTGTGACAATATGTATATAGATGTGTGTGTTGAGAGGCCAGTTAATTCCATGTGGTTTTGATCAGGCTTTCTGTTTTGGTTAAGCTGTCTGACCAGCATCTTTGAATCTTCTGTCACCTCCCAGGCAGAGCTCCTCCAATTGCTTTGTCTCAAGTAACTGCTACAAGGTTTCATAACTCACAGAGAGGAAGAACATGTTTATATGTTTCATTGTTTTTATTTTTCTTGTTGCTGTTGTAAGAAAACAATTTCTTAACTTAGAAGAAGCTAATGCTGTCTGCTCCACGTGTCAGATACACAACTTGGACACTGTGCCTTCTTGTGAACTTTCTTGTCATTTTGGTTGAAATCAACAGGGAAAGGAGGAGGGTGTTTGCCAGGATGGGTCTTACCCAAGACACCTAGGCTCCACATAACCCACAGTTGAGTTAATCAACCCTTTATCAAACAAACAGAACCCATGTTGCCAACACTTAAAAGTCAATAATTTCACATTTAGCCCAGCCCACCCTTCTGAAATCTTACCATGTGACTTCAGTTTCTACTTCCCAGTCCTTCCTTCATTCATTACAATTTCCTAGCCTGGGTTTGGAGGCCCACCCATGTAAGGAACAACCACAAAGCAGACATGTAACTCCTGTAACCACAGCAGAATATGGGGCACAAAGGGGTGCTCAGCAACAGCTGGGTGCACACATGAGACAAAAGGTGGCCCCAAGGTGGTCCTATTCAAAGGAAACTTATGGACATGAACACCAGGCTCTTGTTCTAAGATGGGAATGTGGGGCTCACCACATTGTCAGTGTCAGTTCACTTTGCATCAAGGAAATATGAAACAGAGCAGCAGGTCATCCTGCTGCTACACCTAGCTCAATAGAACAAAAGGAGACAAATAGTGGTGTAAAGTCTGATTGTCAGTCATTGGTAGTGGGAAATCTATTTATCACTATTGAAACTGGTTATAGAGGGAAATCTATTTACCCATATTGAAATCATTTATAAGAAAAAAAGCACTTTAGTACATGGAGGTGAGTAGAAGGCTGCTGTGTCAAATCCATGGGCCTGAGAGTCAACAAGGCTGGCTAAGGGTCTTTGTCCACCTCTCTGCTCTTGGTGGATAGTGACTGCCTGCTGGAAGGTCAGGTGGCTCATTGCATCTTCTCAGCATCCTAGTTTGTTTTCCTCATTACCTCCTACCATTTTTTCCAGCTTTGCCTAAGCTTGACTCAGTTATCTTTGGCCATGGAGTTTGTCCTGGGTATAACTCTGTGAAACACTGAGTTGCTTAGTGTTGCATCTGCATCAAGCAGAAGGCCCATACCTATGATGAGGTGGTAGAACAGGGCTGCCTCAGACAGCCCCTTAGGCTCCTGGTAGTCTAAAGCACTCACCCTGTGTTCTGTCTGTAGCACTCTGTAAAGGCTGTCATTAAAAAATGATCTCCTTTGAGTTAAAATCATTTTCAAGTAGAGCTAGAGTAAATGAGGAACTTCAGACATGGCTGATGATATAAAATGGGGCAGCCCAGTGAAAAGCCATGTCCAACTCTTCAGAAACTGTATAGTTTCTGTAGTCCCCATTGACCTACCGACTCCAGAACAAGATGTAGGTGTCCACAGAGAAGTTAGGGCAAATCATGGTTGTAGTGGTACTCCACAGAGCTGCCCTGAAGTAGAAACTATCCAGATGTTCTTCAGTCAAGGAGTGAACAAGTATACTGTAGTCCAGCCCTTCCATGAACTATTGCCTAGGGTGATCATACATACCACCTTTTGGTCTTGAAGTACTCAGACTTATTTTCCACAAAATATCCCTGACAGAATCTCCTTATGTGAAAAAAAGTCTCACTTTGCATCCTGGTTACAGAGATTTCCTAGTCGTCTGGGCTCATAGCTTTGGTTACAAAGCCACACAGGCTGTGGAAAATGGAGGGTCTGTTGGAAGATGCTGCTAACTTTAGAGTCCCGGAGAAACAGTGAGCAAGATGAAGGAACTGGCTTGTCCTCCCTGATCCCATATGCCTTTGCTGGGAACCAAGCCTACTGTGCACAGCCTTAGGAACTTCCTAAGCAGGCTTGCATACCAGGCCAAAACTCCATATTTCCATCCTTTGTTTATTATGAGATAGCATTTATTTTATTGAGCTGTCTATAGGCTATGACTACCATGTTCATGTCCCATTCAAGGTTTTCTTTTCTTTTTTCTTTTTTTTTTTTAATTTACTCAGATTATGTTTGTGAGTACACTGTCTCTCTCATCAGACACACCAGAAGAGGGCATCTGATTTTACTAAGATGGTTTGTAGGCTACCTTGAGGTTTTGGGGAATTCTACTGAAGACTTTCAGAAGACAAATCAGTACTCTAATGGCTGAGATATCTTTCCAGGATTTTGTCAATTCAAGGGTTTATTTCTTATGGCTTTATAGTGTCCTGGATGATGTCTTATATTAACATGATCAGGGCAAGTCAAAATGTTTCTGCAACTGTATGTATGAACATGTGCTTGTGTGTTCAGGAATGTGTGTGTCTGTTTTTGGGTATGATTCTGTGCATGTCTATGTATGTGTTGGTTTGTTTGTTTGTGTGTGTGTGTGTGTGTGTGTGTGTGTGTGTGTGTGTGTGTGTGTGTCCATTGCTGTGGTCAAACAATGCAGGATCATTTTTTCTGTCTCTGAGGTATGAGGTACTAGGATGGGATAGCAGGAGCCAAGAAGATTTCCTGTACCTGTATAACTGTATTTTTGGGTCTCAGGCCTTCCACATGATTCTCTGCCTCAGTCACCTAGGAGCAGCTCAGAATATTGTTCTGATCTAGTTTAAAAGAAATCCTGTGCATGATCATTCTTGTGATCCACAGAGTTTGTGTTGATTGTGTACTCTTTCTTCCCTTCTGATCTCTCTGGTATGACCTGAGCCTATTGTCCCTTAAGTCACCCCACAAATAATACTACAGTACCTATAAACATAGCAGGGGTATCCTTTGTCCTTCATGAATATTTGTTTTAAAGTTCAAGGCTTTCCCTTGGGAAGATTTGCATGCAGCACACTCTTGCTGATTATAGTATCTCTTCAGTGAGCATGGATTTCCTGTGAGATGGTTTCTCTGGGGATTCACAGATGGAGGGGTTCACAAGTAGAACCAGGCAGGTTCCTGCACTGCAGATATAATAAGAGCCTTCACTTCAATGGTGGCTAGGTTCCCCAGAAGGCCTCTGTATTGTGTTTGATTCAGACATTGCTACACAGTTATTTTTCAGTATAATATATATGGACCATTGGAGAAATGTGGTGTTTTATTTTAACTCCAGCACAGTGTGTAGTTCACTGTTCACTTTGAAGACATTTTTAAATCTGAGAAAAATCCCAGGCCCAGGTGCTCTGTGGCTCTTCTCCTTTGGGGATACAGGGAATCATCTTAGGCTGAAAGGTCATACTGGATTTTCCTGTTCAATAAAGCTGGTGTTTGCTGGATAGCTGACATGGCAGGTCCTCAACAGGCCTTTGTCTCTTCCTCCCCTAGGTCTGAAATACTCCTCCTGAAGCTCAAACAGGCAGACCAGGTCAAGATTTCCCTCAGACACAACTCTTCACAAGGAGTGCACATGTTGAAGAGATTATTACCATCGTTGGCAGCCTTTGGACAATATTTTCAAGGCCAGTAACAGGCTGTATGTCTGTTCTGTAAAATCTGCAGCTAAAGAATGCTTCTTAGTTTAATTATAATGTTTTGGATTTGGTTAGAATTTTGATTGTTTTGAGTATATGGTTTCTTTGTTTTCATTTGTAGTTTTGTTGTTTTTTTATTTTTTTGTTATGTTACTAATTTGTTGTTTTACTAATTTTATATACTATATATATTGAATCCCCCCACTTTAAGTTGGTATTCAATAAATTTAATGTATTTTCGTGGATAAAAATGTAATCACTAATTTTTCCCTCATGAGACCTTCTGTATTCACATGTTTTTCACTGTCCTATAACACTGTAAGTATCAGGCAGGAATGGACATCTTCAATTAGCATGTGGCTTTGGCTTCATTATTAGTTCCCACCCAGTCACAGCTACACAGAAAATTGTGCTTTGGATATGGATAGTGTGTCAAAGTCTGTGGATCTCAACTTCATGATAAAAAATGTATCCATGCTGTATCTTTGTTGTTATAAATTTAGCTATTTAAAAATGTACTACTATGTGGATGTTTAAGTTGAACAAAGTATAAACACAAATGTATTTCTTTAATACATCCCAAGAAATAAAAATATTCAATAAAGGAGTATAAAAGAAATCAGTAAACATGGAGCTGTATGCCTCTTGTTTTCTTGAAATATAGCATCACTTATGAATCACCAACAGAGATAATGAATTTCAAGACCCTTTTGGAGATGTTGGTTATTTTTTTCCAGGTTTTATTTTTTTATCCTTTGTTTTTTTATTGTTGTTCTAATGATAATGATGGTTTCTTTTTCTTTTGGCTCTTGGTCTGGACAATGTATTTGATGCTTTTATAAAAAAATTTTTTTTATAAAGAAATTTTGGAGGCATTGTTTCTGTTTTTGAGTTCTTTTATATGTATGGGTGTTTTTCCTGCTGTAGGTTTTTGCACTACATGCTTGCAAGTCCCCACAGGCCAGGCCAGAAGAGGTCAGTGGATTCCACCTGGAACTGAAGTGACAGGGGATTGTTAATCATTGCTCTTTAGGTCCTCTGAGAAACAAATTCTCAAGCGGATAAGCCATCTGTCAAACCACTGCCTGGACTTTTGTCCTTCCTTGAGTGGTGTATTATCATGCCCAACCAAAGAGAGAAGATTCTCGATACCTGTAGGGTCACATTCTTGAGGTAGGCATGCTCAGAGTTTAAACTTTGAGCCCTCCATGTAGGGCATTAGAGTGGCTTCCTGATCTCTTATTGTCAGGGTTGGAGTTGATCTCTCATGTCTCACTTCCTGCATGACAATGCAGATTGGGTTTATCAGATGAACTGCAGAATTGAGAACTCTCCTAAAGGTGGTAAATAAATCATGTTGAAGTACCATCAAATCAGTGTTTAGAGTAAGCTTCATACAAACCCAGGGGATGGTGCCTCCTCTCTTATACACTTCATTAGCACACCACATCACCCCCAACTTAGACCATTTACAAACATCCTTGTGGTTCAGATTAACCACATACTCTCTATCATTATTCTCTCCAGTGGAATTCATGACTGCATGGTAAATAATTTGTAGTGTCCTTAGGTTCTGTTTTCCACCAAGATTCAGCAAATGTTGATTAATCTGAGAAGTTGAATTTGTCTTTCACATTGATATTTTGGCCATCTGAGGCTCATGTATGAATCTCATCAGCTGCAGGTACAACACTGGTTGAAAGCTCAGGTCGTTCTCCCTGAAGGTCATGTTTGTTGTTTTTAACCGGTTGTACTGTCACGAGATTCACAAGTGAATCCCATAGATGATTCCTTTATTCTTAGCTGGATCTCATCAGAATTTCTGGGTCTGGGAGGCACCAACTTTGCCCTGAATGTAGTACATCATGCTGCTTCTGGATACTTTTGGAATGGTGTCTGCTGTGCACATGCCTTTAAGCTGATTTCACATTATCTCACAATACTCAATATAGCCCATGAGTGTCAGGGAGTTACCTGAAATTTCCCAGCCAAATAATTGTTTGTTCCTACAGGGTTTATCATTGAATATACTTTATTGACCTAAGGGATGCTTTTTGATAATTTATTGATAATTTATTTCTTCTGGCATAATATATAAAGCATTTGCTAGCTGCTCTGTGAGGAAGGATTATATCTTCTGCAGGGTATTCCTGTAAATATGTTGACCATTGTGTGATTTTTCAGCCAATACTTTCATGTCTGTGTGCTAATTCAAGTTCCAAAATTTCCATTGGATTACCTTTTGTCCAAAGAGGTCAAATGTGAGTCTGAAGTACTCTCTAAATACTTTCCAGGACCAGTCAATGCCAATGACTCTAGCTTTAGCATCCTAGTAATGGGTAAATAGAAACAGGCAGCCATTAGCTGTAAATGATAGTAGTGCTGACTAGGGTAGCTTCAGATACTAATGGGGTCTGCTGCCAAAGGCAACCAGTGATAAAACATGTTACTCAACAGACTTTTTTCCTGAGGTCAGAAAATCTAATTTACTGGTAATAACACTCTGTGACAAGTGCATAATCTATGATGTTTTTTAACTCCTTGGGGCAAGTGAAAAAAGGAAATAGAGAAAATTCATATATATGCACAAATACACACATACACACTCGCACACACACACTGAATGAATGAATGAATGAATGAAGCAAAGGGCAGAATCTAATACGTTTATACATACAAATATACATGCATGGATACACATGCACACACACACACACACACACACACACATATGTATACAGACCTACAGATAGACATGTCTATATTCACACACTGAAATATTAGAGCAAAGCTCCAAAAGCAGGTTCCAAGTATTCCACACATGTATACATATATCAGTAAACACAACTGGTGGAGAGTAGAAACAATGTTCTAATTCCCTTTAACACAACCTTTACATGGACACACATGTCTATATTCACACACTGAAATATTAAAGCAAAGCTCCAAAAGCAGGTTCCAAGTATTCCACACATGTATACATATATCAGTAAACACAACTGGTGGAGAGTAGGAACAATGTTCTAATTCCCTTTAACACAACCTTTACATGGACACACATAGTCGATGGATGGAAGACACAGTTCTCCAGCCACACCACACCATGCTTTATTCTTTCATCCATCATTTATATATCCCAGCAAACTCTTTCAAGCAGTATACAATTAAATGTGAATATGTTTCAGTTTCCTTGCAATAAATGATTATGATAAAAAACAATGTGTTAATACATCATTAGCATTAAAGGAAATAATATAGATTCACAATATGTAAGCAAGAACAGTGAGTTTCTCAGCTAGTTTCCCTTACTGGAAGGGAGCAATTGGCATTTATAAAGAAAGAAGTAATTGTTTTATTATTTATCTTTAAAAGTAATCTTGTAAAATTCTTAAAAGAATCACAAATCTAAACGTTTATATAATAATAAGTCATATCTACCTTAAATCCTCAAAATGCATATCTACTCATTAGCAATTCTTAGTAAACCATATCAGGAAGCTGAAGTCAAAATAAGGGTATAAGTAATCAATTAACCCCCTTCCACCCTCAGTGAGGGTCCTGTAAGCCAGTGCTACCATGGTTTTGTTCTCTGAACACAGAAAGGTCCAGAGCTTTAACTAATAACAGTACGGCTTTGTGATCTTCATAGTGTTCCCTAAGGTTTTTTACATTAGAGCCAGTAGTAAAAAACATGGCTACAGACCTTCACTAAAAACTTTACTGTTCCAAAGGTTTTCTAAGTGTGGTGGTCATTGTTGACAATCTACATTTTCTTTAGGGTGGGGACTGAATCATGATGTGCTCCACCAGCAATGTCTGATAGAAATCAAGCATTAATATTGTGAATGCCAGAGACACTGTCAGGTGGGGGACAGGAAGCACCCCTAATGTTTTCAAATAACTCATAGATTAAGAGGGAATGTAAGGGCAGGAAGCAGAGCAGTACTTCATAACAGCATACTGTCCTCAGGACACAGAGTCTTCATGGCCATGCCACACCAATCCTACCCCTGTGGCTGTGGTAACCCATGGGCTGCATTCCATAAGTTTTAAGTCTTTTATCCTTCCTCCTTCATGGTTCTTGGCAAGTCACTTCACACAAGCTGTGAAACTGGAGAATCTCCAGTTGTTTGCCTTTGGCAGAGCAAACGACTAATCCAATTAGAGAGGAACTGTCCTCACCTCTAACCTACATTATCTTCAGCAACACTTGTGAATAATATGGGAACCACTTCAACACAGATCAGAAGAGATAATATGATGCTACTGGTGTTTACTCTGTCAGGGTAGCATCATGATAGCATCACAGTATACCATGCTGGATTATCCACAACAGATGCACAGCTGAGAACCATGCAAATGATAAAAAACCCCCAAAGTTTAAAAATACCAGGGACCTAATTGGCTTTACCCCTCCTCCCAGCCTGAGCTCTTAAGTTCATTTGGAAGACATTGAAGAGATGCTGCAGTTCTACTGCCAAGTCTTTTGAGTAGGTGACCAACTCCTTCAGCTTCAGCAAGAACTATAGGCATTCCTCAAGTCTTTCCTGCTCTTGTTCAATAGATAATTGTGATTTGGTGGAGGGTTATAAGCATTTGTGTGTTTTTGTGTGCACATACACACATGTGCACAGATACATACACACTCATGAATATACACACACAAGTACATGTGTGAACACATGCAAGCACACTGTCACCTGTTTAGTTTCCCAATTAATGCAAATGCAAGTGGCAATAACCTGTACTACTGTAGAAAAGAAAGTTAACTTCTGTTGCATGGAGAAAGAACATAGTGTGCAGAGAGACAAAGAACTCTGGCAAAGTGCACAGATAAGGTGACGCTTGGAAGTCCTTGTTCTTGTAGCAAAGCCCACTTAGTAAGTTCTCCAGGCTGTATAGTAAAGGCTTGGTTCCCTAGAAAGACCCAGCCCCTTGCTCTCACCCACTGCTTACCTTTTGCTTTAAGATAAACATTTTTCTCCAAAACGAGCTCTCTTAACCATGGAATGCCTTACTTCATGCACAAAGCAATGATGTCAGGAAACTAGAAAATCTTCATACAAAATCTTTAATTCCTATAAGGTGATTGTATCAGGGATTTGATTGGCTAACAGAAGGCTGATGATCTCATGGCCAAATGATGTATGATTTCATACCACAATATATCACATGGAAGGGCTGGACCACACTGTACATTTTCATTCTTTGACTGATGAACATTTAGATAGTCTCAATTTGGGGCTGCTCTAAGGAATAATGTTAAAACCCCAATGTCCTCTAGTTTTTCTGTGGACAGCCAATTCACATTCTGGAATCACTGAGTAACCCAGAGACTGCAGTTCAACTTTCTGAAGAATTGTACATGACTTCTGGCAGGGCTCTATCATGCACTGCCAACAGCAATATCTGAAGGGTCCTCATCTCCCCCAAATTTCCAGGAAGTCAATTTTAACACAGTGTGAACAAGTTTGGGATAAAAGGAGCTACTGAGTGCTACAGAAACAGAGCTGCAGAGTATCATGAGCATAAGTGGGCTGCACTGCACTGAAACAGACCTGTTCTCACACCTCACCATGGCTGTGGGAATTCTGCTTCTGTTGGAAGCAGCTGCAAGCACACTGCTTTTCAGAATATCTCAAAGAACAAAATCCAGGCCAAGTTCCACAACCAAGGATAACTGAGCCAGTGTTAGCAAAGGTGGAAAGAAAATGCTAGCTAGCATTGATGATGAGAAGAAAACAGGCTGTAGGGGAGAAACAGTAAACCCCTGACCTTCCAGTGAGCTGTTACCATTCACCCTGGACAGAGAAGGGACACAAATGCCCAGCCAGCCTTTCTGTCTCCCTGGCACCTTGATTTGCCACAGCAGCCTACTAAACTTCATGTACCCCATTCCTTTGGTTTCCACCAAATGATTTTATTGTGGATGAATAGTTTTTTGCCTCTATAAACTCTGAGAACTTTTATATTTACAACTACAGACATTTTGCTCCTTTGTTCCAAGATGGACATGCAAAAAGTTGGGAGGCTTCATGCAATGTTTGATGGATACAGAGTGGTAAGGACCTGAGTGACCATAGCACTTTCTTATCTATGTTGGGTGCAATCTTTTTAAAGATGTTCCTTCCATGAGCAAGTGACCATACACCACGCCTTCACATATGCTCAGCATGAGTACAGATGTTCAACCATACCTAGGTAAGCACATATATATGAATGTATGTGTGCTAATAAACACAGACAATATTGTACAGAGGTCTACTCACATGGCCATATGTGCACATGCAGATATACACATACATTTACAAACATACAGACACACACACTGCGAGGCTCATATCCATACTCATACACTCACATGAATACATAAAATCACACCACAAATACAAGCACAAACAAACACACACACAAAGAAAAAACACTTGCACACACACACACAAACACAGAAACACACACATACACACACAAATGCAGACACATACATCCCTTCATTACCCAGAGAGGCAAAAGAGAAGACTGGTTTGTTTCAGCAATCTTTCAGCTTCAGGAAGAGTTATTGGGTTTTCCATGCTGTCTACAAGGTTCTTAGATTCAGCCAGGCTCTCCTGCCCTGGCTGACACATTATTTCCCCTTTCAAAACTTTTTGATCTTGAGATATGTAATTCTAAATGGAAGTTACAATCTCTGCACAGCAAAGCTGGACCATGCAACTGTAATCATTCATGAATGCCTCCTAACAAAACCTCTAGCTAACTTCAAGTTGATCCATCATAATCTGCTCACAAAACCTGCCACAGATGAGTTTGATTTGAACAGAAGGAAAGAAATGTGACCCACAGTCATTATCCAGCATCTTTGAATGGATTGCATTGTAAAAAATATGAAAAGAGCACCCAGGTCAGTCAGTAGGTGACTAGGAAGTCCGAAAACAGTGATCAAATTCTACTACAAAATCCTGTAATCAACAACACTGGAAAATATGGATGGGATGGACCTAAACCTCACAAAGATCCAACCAAGAAAGAGAACTTCAGACCAATTTCACTTATGAATATCAATGCAAACATATTCAATAAAATTCTTGCAAGCCAAATCCAAAAACACATCAAAACAACTTGATCCATCAAGATCAAGTAGGCTTCATACCAGAGATGCAGGGATGGTTCAATATATGGAAATCCATCAATATAATCCTTTTTAAACAAACTCAAAGAATAAAAATCACATGATCATTTCATTAGATGCTGAGAAAGCATGTGACAAAGCCAAAACTCCTTCATGATAAAAGTCTTGGAAAAATCAGGAATCAAGGCCCATACCTAAACCGACTAAAAGCACTATACAGCAAACCAGTAGCCAACATTAAACTACATGAAGAGAACCTTGAAGCAATACCACTAAAATCAGAGACTTGACAAAGCTGCCCTCTCTTCCTACCTATTCAATATAGTACACAAGTCCTGAACAGAACACCACTGGTAATGCACTAAGATCAAGAATTGAAAAATGAGACCTCATAAAATTGCAAAACTTCTGTAAGCCAAAGGACACTGTTAATAGGAAAAAATGCAACGAACTGATGGGGAAAAGATCTTTGCTAGCTCAACATTTGAAAAGAAGGCTAATATCCAATAAATACAAGGAACTCAAGAAGCTAGAATCAAGAACCAAATAACCATATTAATAAATGGGGTACAGAGTTAAACAAAGAATTCTCAACTGAGGAATACCAGATGACTGAGAACCACAAAAGAATGTCAAATGTCCTTAGTCCTCAGGGAATTGCTAATCGAAACAACCCGCAGATTCCACCTCAAACCAGTCAAAATGGCTAAGATCAAAAACTTAGGTAATAGCAGATGCTGGCAAGGATGTAGAGAAAGAGGAACATTCCTCCATTTTTGGTGAGTTTATAAGCAGCTACAACAACCCTGGAAATCAGTGTGGCAGTTCCTCTGGAAAATTGGACATAGTAGTACCTGAGGATCCATCTTTACCACTACTGGGCATATAGCAAAAAGATGCTCCAACACAGAAGAAGGACACAGGCTCCACTGTGGTCATAGCAGCCTTATTTATAAAATCCAGAATCTGGAAAGAACCCAGATGCCCTTCAAAGAGGAATGGATAATGAAAATGTGGTACATTGATACAATGAAGTACTACTCAGCTATTAAAAACAATGACTTCATGAAATTCTTGGAACTAGATAATACCATGCTGAGCAAGGTGACCCAGTCACAAAGGAACACACATGGTATTCACACACTGATCAATGGATATTATCCCCAAATCTCAGAACACCCAATATATAATTTGAATACCAGATGAAGCTCAAGAAGAAGGAAAACCAAAATGTGGATATTTTGGTCCTTCTTAGAAGGGGTAACAAAATACTTATGAAGGAGAGACACAGAAATATTGTGGAGCGGAGACTGAAGAAAAGGCCATCCAGGAACTGCCCCACCTGAGGATTCATCCCACATACAGTTCCCCACCCAGACACTATTGTTGATGCCAAGAACACTTTCTAACAGGAGTCTGATATAGCTGTCTCCTGAGAGGATCTGCCAGAGCCTGACAAATACAGAGGAGGATACTTGCAGCCAACCATTGCACTGAGAATGGGGTCACAAATGGAGGTGTTAGGGAAAGTACCCAGGCAACTGAAGGGTATTGCAGCCCCATTGCAGAGGCAAAAATATAAACCAACCAGAAGCCATAGCTCCCAGACACTAAACCACAAACCTGTGTACACATGGAGGGAGCCATGACTCCAGCTGCATATGTAGCAGAGGATGGCCTTGTAGAACACCAATGGGAGCACAGGTCCTTGGTCCTGTGAAAGCTCAATGCCCCATTGGAGGGGAATAACAGTATGGTAAGTAGAAATGAGTGGGTGGGTGGGTGGAGGGGACACACACTTAAAAGCAGGGGATGGGAAAATGGTATAGGGGGTGTTCAGAGGGGAATCCAGGAAAAAGGATAGCATGTGAAATGTAAATAAATGATCAAATTTAAAATAACAGAAGAGAAGACATCATTGATGTTATTACAGAAACTTGTGGCACAGACTCATGAAAACTTCTTAAAGAACTATTCTGTTCTGTGAGGTCCACTGTGAGATCACTTGAATGTCAGCTACCTCCATCTGTTCCCCATCTGTTCTCTGCTGTTCCTTGCCCAGCATTATAAGTTTACTATGGAGCAAGAGAACCCAGTTCAAAGTAGCAAGGATATGCCATATACCAGGCTGGGGTAGTCCAGGATACAGCCTGAATTCATGTAATTCTTGAATCCTTAGTTCATAGAGATATTTTCTCCTTGGTCCAAACCCTATGACAGGGTGAATATTAAATTCAGGATGCTTCATTTACAACATGAGAAGACAACGATGAACATGCAGAAAATGACCAGCAGGATGTGTGATGCCATAGAGAATTGCAAGAAGCTTATTGAAGAGAACTATTCCTACAGGTGAGTCACTGACACAGTTGAGACCACACCACTAGGCAGGGGATGTTCTGCCCTTCTAAGACTTTAAACAAATGTCAGGGCTCTGATTCTATACTGTCTGCCTTTAACAGGAGGCCTGCCTCTAGGCAAGGGTCTTGGATTTGTACCCTTTGAACTCAGTTGTCCTAGGTTTGAACAGTGTCTCAGACAATCCAATCATTATTCTTCCCAACTCAGGATTCTGTAGATAGAAAAGATTTGCACCACGATGGGAATATTAATCAAACCTCAGCCTCTAGAGCTCAGACAGGAAATGTATAGTTCTGGTTTCCATGAGACACATGGAAAGTTTGCATATATTTGAAACTCCTATCCACTCTCAGAGGGGATTTGTCCTCTAACTGCTGATGGTTTTCTAATACCACAGACATATAAGCACCCATGTGGACGATGGTCTCTTCCTTGAAGTACATGAAACCCTCTTGGTTTCAGGGTTTTCAGAAGTACTTTGAGCCTTGTGGAATGTGGCTGGTCTCTGGATTTGACAGGCTTCTATTTGGTGTCGACAAGTAAACTGTGGCCCCTAGTCTGCAGCTGTCTGTGCATCAGGGTCCTTGCAGGGAGGATGGTACTTGGAGGAGTGTTGGGCAAATTGAAGTTGGCAGGAAATCATGGTTTTGGGTTGTTTGTTCACCAGCAGGCACTGCCGTCTGCTGAGTGAGTGTACTCAGGTGAAGCACAAAGTAAAGATGTAGTGGAACAAGAACAGAAAGCTACTGGGGGAGCAGACTGAACTGAAAGTGCGCTGTGAGGAAACAATGTAGCTCTGTGCGGAGGCCAACAAGAAAATCTATGATCTTCTGCCAATCAGCAGCAGGTAGGATGTGGCATCAGGGTCCAACTGCCCTCATGTCTAACCAGAAACATGGACAAACCCATGTATCTGTCCACAGACTTATACTGCTACTCACCTATGTCTCATTTAATTCTTCACTTATTTAATCATTTACATTCTATGCAAGTAGCCTCTTTCATGAGGTTTGGTAAGCAAATGCTCCTGCTCTGCATGAATCTGCAGTTCATGAGGGAGATAGATTGATCACACTTCAAGCACCTACGTGCCACTAAGTTACAGGAATGCCATGTGGTATACTCTCTTTACAGTAGCATGGATCTTACAAGGAGGAAATAAAGGGCCATTGCTCACTTGCTTTATAGGAATCTCAGGCAGGAAGCAATTTTCAAGGTTGAGAGACAAGGGAAAATGCCAAATGAATAGTTCTAATTATTGTCTTTGGAGGTCTTTGGTTCTTTTTCCTTTTCCTTGTATCCCAAGATGGTCAGTCACTTCTACACAATGTAGGTCTAGGGACACAATGACAGAGCCTGAATAGCAGCTTGTCAGTCATGTTTTTTGTGAGTGCTGCTGGAGAGTTCATTCCTGGCTCTTGAATTCTGAAGCTGGCTGCATGAATTGGAGTTTAGTGCTGTGAGCTGAAACCCTGACCAAGGTAATTCTTTCAAGGACATTTAATTGGGGGCTAGCTTAAAGGTTAGAGTCTTAGTATTTTATCATCAAGGCTGGGACATGGAAGCATCAAGGGAGGCATGATGTGGGAGTAGCTGACAGTTCTACATCTGCTTCTGAAGGCTGCAATTCGAATATTGACTTTCAGGTAGCTAAGAGGAGGGTCTTAAAGCCCACAACCACAGTGACACACTTACTCCATCAGGGCCACACCTTGTAATAGTGCAACTCCCTATGAATATCATACAAAAACCATCACACCGGGATATGGGAAAGGGTTTTCACAAGCTGAGGGTTGCTGTGAGAGATTTGACGCTACAAGACAAAAACAATTACTCCAATCATATCAACCAAATCTGAACAAGAAATGTGCTTCCTAATCCTTCCTAAGTCACCAGAAAGGATGACTGAGAGGGTGGTGGTCTCACTTGGCACATTTGCATTGGACAGCCTAAATTCAATTGCTCCCCCTGCATGATGAATGCCACATTGCTTTCTGAAGGATTGCTATAACCAGCATCACTGTGAAGAAATAAAGGAAATCTTTCTATAATTCAAGGAAAACAAAGACGCAGCACACCCAAAATTTTGGGACACAAGAAAAGCAGTGTTAAGGGGGAATTCACAGCACTGTGTGCTTTCATAATCTATCTGGAGTCATCTTCTCCCAGCAACTTAACAGCACACCTGAGGTCTCTAGTACAAAAAGAGGCAAACCTATCTAAGAGGAGTAGATAGCAGGAAATACTCAAACTCAGAGCTGAAATCAACCACATAGAAACAAAGAGCTAGATACAAAGTGTCAACAAGAGCAAGAGCTGTTTCTTGGAGAAAATCAACAGGATAGATTAACCCTTAGCCACACTAAGTAAAGGGCACTGAGACAGTACCCAAGCTAACAAAATCTGAAATGAAAATGGAGACATAACAACAAAAACAAAAAATTAAAACTTCATCATGTCTTACTAGAAAAGCTTATACTCAACACATCTGGAAAATCTAGATGAAATGGATGGTTTTATAGACAGATACCACATACCCAATTAAATCAAGATAAGGTAAACTATCTAAACAGTCCAATAACCCCTATAGAAGTAGAAGGAATCATAAATGACCTCCTAACAAAAACTTCCCAGCACAAATGAGGCCATTGGTTCTCTAATCTGGAATGAGTCTGCACAAATCATCTTTGAGGCTTTGAAGACAGGTGATTTTGGTTCCAACACTAGCACTTCCAGAAACCTCCAAACGTTTTCATCTACAGGCCCATGAAACAAAAGCTACTGCAAAGGGTGTGGAACCACACATTTTAGGCCATGGAATCATAGTGTACTACACCTGTCCAAGCTATTGGACCATGTACTATCTGGCTTATCCACTTGTCTAAGAGCTGTGGTGGCTACCAGTATTCTAGTGAAAGAAGCAGAGAAGTTAACTCCGGGTTATCATCTTATACTTACATTCACTCCATGCAGTTGAGGCTCTTCTCAAAGGAACATGGGAACCCCGGCTGTTTAATGCACATGTGAAAAAGTAGCAGGTAGCAATTATGATTGGCAGTTCATTAAGATAGACAGGCTGAACACACATTACATACCCACATGCCATTATGTTACAGGGGTTCCTTTTGTGTGCGTCCTTGACTGGAGCACAGAGCTTTGAGTGATGTAGTCAGGGACTGCAGCTCATTTGCTTTGTAGGGGTCATGTGAGGTCACAGGTAGGAAGCATTTGTAATTCTTGGAGACCAGTGAAATTGCAAAATGAGTGGTTCTCATTGTCTTTTGGGGGTTGTGTGTTTTGTACATTTTCTCTCCCTTTTCCCCTGCATTGCAAAATGGTCTTTTAACCCAGCCTAGAACTTGGTTCACATTGACAGAGCCTGAGAAGCAGCTTGTCAGTCCTGTTTCATGTCAGTGTTGCTAGGGTTCTTTCCTGGAGCTTCTATCCAGGAGCTGACTGGATGAACAGGGATGTGTGAAGAAAGGCTTCTCTCTGGCTCAGGGTTAGTGGGAGAGATGTGAGGCTTCAAGAGAAAAATTTCTCCAACTCTCTCAACCTTGTGTGCAGAAGAAGTTGCTCACTAAGCAATTTTAGTCCCCAAGGGATGGATAGCAGACTCCTGGGTCTCACTTGAAACATCAGCTATTCTACATTCAATGGTTTCTCCAATCTTGAGGTCTTCTTATTGTTTCCTGCTCACTTATGATTTCTGGTGTGTCTGGGGAAGGGGGATATGCATGTCTGTGCCAATATGTATATTGGTGGGTGTGCTGAGAGGCCAATTAACTACATGTGGTTTTGCAGTCCTTCTGTGACACAGTTTCTTTAGCCCAGGTCTCTCACTGAATCTGAAACTTCCTGTTTTGGTTAAGCTGTCTGACCAGCATCTTTGAATCTTCTGTTACCTCCCAGCAGAGCTCCTGGTATTTTCTGGTCTCAAGTCACTGCTACAAAGGTAAGTAACTCATAGAGAGGAAGAACATGGTGGCTGTCTCCAGACTTTTACATATTTTATTGTTTTGGGTTTTGTTGTTGTAAAAAACAGTTTATTAACATGGATGAAGGCAATGCTGTCTATTCCAGGTGTCAGACACACAACTTGGCCCACTGTACTTTCTCATGAGCTTTCTTGTCATTAGGCTGAAATCCCTAGGGAGAGGGAGGAATGTGTTGGTGGCCCAGGATGGGTCTTATCCTGCAAACCTAGTCTCCATGTAACCCACAGATGAGCTTTCCAACCCAATAAACCTTTATTAAACAAACAGAACCCATGTTTCCAACACTTAAAAGTAAATAATTTCATATTTAGCCCAGCCCACCCTTCCCAAATCTTGCCATGTGACCTCAGATTCCCCTTCCTAGTCCTTCCCTCATTCATTACAACTTCCTAACCCTGGGTTTAGAGGCCCACCCATGTGCGGAACAACCATGAAGCAGACATGGTACTCTTGGAACCAGAGTGAGATATGGGGTATAAAGGGGTGCTCAACAACAGCTAGCTGCACACGTGAGACCAACGTTGTCTCCAAGGATTTGGTGTCCTATTTAAACGACCCTTAGGAACCTGAACACCAGCCTCTCATTCTCAAAAGGGAGTATGAGGCTCTTAGAGGGAAGACGGCAAGAGTCCAGAAACCCCAGAATCACATAGGATGGTTCCCTAGTCTGGTGGGAAAGCAATGGGTTTGGTTGACTGACCACTGAGGCCATCTCACCTGGGTTCTTATAACTGGCCATCTGCTGGTCTTAAGAATCCAGTGGCCTCAGAGAGCAAGCTTCATCCAGAATGTCCAGGTCTGTGTCCCTCCATGGCTCAGGGACTTTCACACAGCACTCTTCCTCTCACCTGCCTACCATATAGTGGCAGCAAGTGGAGCAGCTGCATCTCAAACACTCAGGTCAGGGGGACAGGCGCCCAGGCTGGAAGTGACCTTCCTGGCTGCTTCTTCATGGGCCTCTCCCTCTGCTCTACCTCCCAGGCCATCAATGCTACCCTATCACTGTAGGCAGAGGAGCTCCTGGTCCTGTGACCACCACCCCTTCCAGCACTATGGTATGGAGAGGTGTCTAAGGATGTCACTTTTGGAATTATGTAGGACCCAGGTCCTACTGCCTGCTCTATGGTGCCTCACTCAGAGAGGCTCCGGTCCAGCCCTCTCACAGGATAGAAAGCAAGGCTTCCATTTTACTGTTTTGTAATTAGAGTCTTTCAGAATAAAGACTAGAGATTGACGTCATTAATCTGTAGAAATCCCTCGTTTTGCTGTCTGAAGTGATCCTCCAAAAATGCAAAGGACATTATTGGACTTGATTTACTCTTTTACAATAGAAAAGACTGTGAAGTGGTCTAGACTTTGTACAGCCCTTAAAGAAGAATGTTGCTTTTACATAGATGAAGACAGGGATGGTTAAAGAGAACATGAGGGACAAAGATGAGAGCTGGTACAAGAATTGGTTTTCAACCCCTTCATGATTGTTAACCCTACTTCCTTTCATTTTAAGACCATTAGTTGGGATATTTTTACTTGTTCCTTTTGGTTTCTGGGTCTTACATAGGCTGACTAACTTTGTGAAACAAAAGGTAGATAATTTGATAGCAAAATCTATTCAGATACATTATCATAAGTTAGCTATGGAAGACCATGAGACACAGGACCAGGTTGTTGCACTATCCAGGGTATTCACTACTCAACCTAAAAGAGGGGACTCCCACCTATAGACCAAGCAGAGAGGAGCCACCCAGAACTCCCTCTGACTGGCTATCTAAATTCTTGCTTAGGCTCTGAGGCTAAGCACTGCAAGGGAATATAAATAAAAATTAAAAATATCTTTCTGTGTTTCCTGAGGGACAAGCCTGATTGCATAGGGGTTAATGTTAAAAGCATCTCATCTCCAGGAAAAAGACATCTGGATAGGTCTGGCCCTCATGCCTCACTGGACAATGACAAGAGGATCAGAGCCATTACAGGGTCCCCTTTAATTACTGGAGGTCAGGCTTCTATTCCTGTCTTTGCAAGATTAGAATTGCCATGGTCTTTCTATACTTGGAGAAGGAAGGAGATGTCAGGGGCAGCCTTGCTTATACACTGAAGGCCTAAAATCAGCCATAGGTCTAAGTCAGCCTGCTAACACAAAGTCCTGGTTTCTGTGAAAAAACAATGAGCAGATGGCTATAAGATCTTGTAAACAAGTAGTCTTCGTGGAAATTTATCAGCCTGGATAGTCATAGACCTTGTGGATAGGTAGCCTTGGTAGATAGTACCAACTTAGATAAGGACAAGTGAATCATCGACAATCATAGTGGCCTGTTCCCTGAACCTTCGCCCAGGTGATACCCTGTATTTCCCCTGAAAAACTACAGTCCTGCGCCTTCCCCTTTCCCACATTCTACCTTTATGTATTTATAACACCTGTGTGAAAAAGTAAAAATTAGGATTTGATCAGACTTTAGGCAAATCATCCTTTGCATTTGGCTGTTTTTGTCAATTCTCTCTTTCAGGTTATCTCCCAGACACTGTTTACTGCCCTGCAGGACAAGCCACAGAACAAGAAGTAGGAGTTCACAGGCTCTCCACAAATAATACTAGAGTAGCTATAAGCATAGTGGTGTCCTTTCTTTTTTTATTAATATCCCTTTTAAAGTTCAATGCTTTCCCTTGGGAAGATTTGCAAGCCGCACACTCTTGCTGATTATAGTATCTCTTCAGTGAGCATGGATTTCCTGAGAGATGGTTTCTCTGGGGATTCACAGATGGAGATTTGCACAAGTGGAACCCAAGCAGATTCCTGCACTCCAGCTATAATAACAGCCTTCAATTAAATGGTGGTTAGGCTCCCTTGAAGGCCTCTGTATAGTGCCTCATTCAGACATTGCTACACAGTTATTTTTCAATACATTATATATGGATTATTGGAGACATGTGGCCTTTTATTTAGCACAGTGTGTAGTTCACAGTTCACTTTCAAGCCATTTATTAAATCTGAGAAAAAATTCCAGTTCCAGGTGCTCTCTGGCCCTTCTTCTTTGGGAATACAGGGAATGACCTTAGCTCAAAGATCATAATGGATTGTCCTGCTGAATAAGCCTGGTGTTTGCTGGAAAACTGACATGGCAGGCTCTCACAAGGCCTTTGTCTCTTCCTCCTCTAGGTCCAAAATGTTCCACCAGAAGCTCAAATAGGGCCCAGTACAGGTCAAGATCTCCCTCAGACACAACTCTTCACCAGGAGCACTGAGTGTGCAAAGCAATGAACCACCATTGCATCTCATCCCTATATCCATGGCAAACTTGGGCTGCATTTTCTTCCTTTCATTGGGTTCCTATATGTCAGAAGGCCTTTATTTTGTCTAGCCTCTGGTCCAGCAAGAGTGCATGTATGGAAGGCTTCAGAAGTGCTGAGGGACATCAAGATCTGTTGGTCATCCAGGAGGAACCCAAGAATGTAAATTTTCACTTGTCCTCATGGATCATCAACAATAATTTCAGAGAGATCAGTCAAGCAAATGTTAAAGACTTTGAGGTATTGTCTGTAACATGACTCATGCTTTGCACTGGAAGAAATTGCCCAACAGCAAACCCCCACCCCAATGGGACATACCTACATTCATCTTGAAGAGATTGTTACCATTGCTGACTGCCTTTGCACTATATTTCCAAGGCCAGCAACAGGCTATAGGTTAGTGCAGCAAATTCTACAGCAAGGGAATGCTGTTTAGCTTAATTATTGTGTTTTGATTTTGGTTAGAGTTTTGATTGCCTTGAGTACATGGTTTTCTTTCTTTTCATTTGAAGTTTTGTTATTATTTTTTGTTACTGTAATTTGCTGTTTTGCTAAGGCTGTGTACAGTATACTTTGACTCCTCCACTTTAAGCTGGTATTGAAAAAAATTAATGTATTTTTATGAATAAAAAGGCAATCTCTAATTTTTATCTCATAAAAACCATCAGTCTTCATGTGTGTTTCACAGTCTTGTAACAGTAGAAGTATCAGGTAGGAATGGACCTCTTCAAGTGTAATGTGCCTTACGCTTCGTTACTGGTTCCCAACCAGTCAGAGCTACACAAAGAATTGTGTTTATGATGTGGGTAGTGTGACACACTTTGTGGATCCCAAATTCCTGCTGAAAAACACATCCATGCTGTATCTTTGTGGTCATAAATTCAGCTATGTTAAAATGTACTACTCCTTAGATGCTCATGATGAAAAAACAGAGGAGAAACATAGGAGTGTTTCTCTAATACATCCCAAGAAAGAAAATTATTTACTAAGGGAGTATCAAAGAAATTCGTAACCACAGAGCTGTATGCCTCTTGTTTCCTTGAAAGGTAGCATCACTTATAACTGCACAGCAGAGATCATGAATTCCAAGACCTATTGGGAGATGTTGTGTTTTTGTTCGTTTGTTTGTTTTGTTTTGTTTTGGTGGTGGTGTTGTTCTACTGATGATGATTTTGTTCTCTTGGCCTGGACAATGTATTTGATGTTTTTTTTTTTTTTTTTTTTTTTTTTTTAAATTTGGTTAGGGTGTTGTTTCTGTTTTTGCATTATTTCTTTTATATGTATGGGTGTTTTACCTGCTGTGTGTCTGTACACTACATGCATGCAATTCTCTCAAGGCCAGAAGAGGCCAGTGGATTCCACCTGGAACTAAAGTGACAGAGGATTGTTAATCATCACTCTTAAGGTCCTCTGAAAAACAAATTATCAAATGAAGCAGCCATCTATCCAGCCCCTGCCTGGACTTTTCTCCTTATTTGTGTGCTGTATCAGCTGCACTGGATCACACCCAACCAAAGAGAGAAGATTCTTGAGACTTATAGGTTCACATACTTGGGGCAGGCACGTTCAATGTTTAAACTCTGAGGCCTCCAGGTAGGGTATTAGAGTGGGTTTTTTTTATCATGCCTCAGGATCTCTTATTGTCAGGGTTGGAGCAGATCTCTCATGTCTCATCCTGCATGACAGTGCAGATTAGGCTTTATCAAATGAAATGCAGAATTGAGAACACTCTGAGTGGTAGAAGTGGTAACTAAATCATGTTGAAGTGCCATCAAAACAGTTTAGATTAAGCTTCCGACAAACCCAGAGGGACGGAGCCTGCAGCAGAGGACACAGGACTGTGAGGTGAATATTTCCATTAAAGGCTAGCAAGTGAGAGGGATGGTAGATGTTGCCTGTATCTTTGCTCTACCTTCTGCCTTTACTCTGGGAAGTGACTCTGATACCAGGACCCTCCCAGCTTCCCTTAAATCTGAGTCTAAAACACAGACAGACAGACAGACAGACAGAAACACACACACACACACACACACACACACACACACACACACACACACAATGTTGTTCATTTTCTACTTGTCTCCAGGGGTTTTACTATCTTCAGATTGGAAAAGGGTGTCTTTGTCAATTTATTTCTACCTCTTCCACCTCCCTTACATTTTAGCCTTTCAGTCACATCTGTTCCCTGCTAAATGCCCCTGACCACCTGCCTGTAGGAGCAGACTCTGTGGCCATTTTTTTGATACCTCACACTGTTGCGTTGTTCTACTTTCTCCAATTCTCATGCCCCTTCTTTTGGTCTGCATTTCTTCCAATGACCTGTACCTTCTGCTCTGCAATTAGCCCATGGCATTTTTTACTGACAGGTCAACAAACAATTGAGAACAGGACCTTAACATCAGAACTGTCCCCTACAAATAGATGTTGCACTTTTACCATAGTAGATCCCACAGTATATTAGAAAATGTTTCTTCAGATGAGTAACTGATTCTGGTGAATCTCCCCTAAATCATGTGACTTCTAAGACTGAGGAGGAAGTAATCCTGTGCATCTCAAGACTGGTATTGTCAAAACCGAGAGTAAAAAGAATCACCTCTTTATGAGTGATGGACAGATATACACATGAACTTCAGTATAGGTTCAGAGCTTCTTCAGTTCTGTGACTGAGGTGATCAGGTGGTTTGTTGGCTCAACAAGTAAAGTTGTTTTTGCCAACTCTCTAGAGTTTTTTCCCTTATACCTACATGGTGGAAGGAAAGAGCAAACCACCTACAAATTGTCCTCTGATTTTAATGTTGGGGGTGCAGTGAGTTACCCACCACTCCAAACTTTCAGGGGTTTGCTGTTAGGTTTCTTAACTGCACTTGTTTCTTTAATAATTATCACTTAGTCTTAATCCTTACATTTTCTCACACACTTTTCGACGTCTATTTGCTCTACATTTTACTTCTAATTCTCACTGTAAACCTCATTAAATGTGGTCAATACAGATCATTTCATGCAGTCTTAGAATTTATTTTGCCATATTAATTCATCTTTTATTTTTACCTTATTTTAGTTCTTACCTGAGGAATCCACAGACATAAGTCTTTAATGAAATAAAAAAATGACAACAAATGCTGAATTTCACCCTTACTCCTTTCGTCTTTAAAGCATTTCTCATCTGTTCCACATATAGGTCATGCTGACTTATTTCTTGCCCCATTTTCATACTATGACTTACCAGTGTCAGTGCAGCAGGTTCCAGCAGAGACCACCTTTGTTACATTTTTGAATTTCCTGTCAAAGACCCTTCTTTCAATAATGTCCCTCAAGGAGCCTCTTGTTCTCACTGCCCCATATTGCCTGCCTGGTGACCTGCCATGAGGGTCAATCAATGGGTTCTACAAGGGAGAAAGTGGGGATTCAGGGGCAATAGATGCAAAGAATGAAGACAAGCCAGTTTTCTGATCAAGTCTCTTTTATTGAAACACAATTATGGGTATATAAGCACAAGCAGGGGAGTGCAGCTGGAGACACTTAACCACAAGTACCTAGTAGCTGGGGACACTAAACAACAAGTCCAGGCTATGTCTGAGGAAAACAACATGATTCTCAGAGTGTGCTCAGTGGTTGTGGGCTGCTTGCAAAAATATCAGCCTAGAAAAACAAGTCTTTATTTAGGGTGGACAAGGATCAACCTACATATATACATGGCCCAAGAAGGCTGCAAAGAGAATAGCTGCTTTCTGCTAGGGGTGGGCTCCCAACACCTTTGTAGCTCAGTCTGGCTGGAAATTTGTTGGGAGCCAACTACTAGCAGGAAGTGGCTACCCTCTTTGCAGCCATCTGAGCAATATACCAACACAAGAGACTTGTTTTGCAAACAGCCTACAACAGCTGAGCACACTCTGATAAACATCTTGTTTTGCTTACATATCTTGTTTTGCTGTTTATTGTCCCCAGCTGCAAGGCTCACATGGAAAGCACCTTCAGCTGTGTTCCTCTGCTTGTCCATGGCTGTAAGTCACCTGGTAAAGGATATAAGTACCCAGAATTTCCTTGCAATAAATGGGACTTCATCAGAGTCTCAGTCTTGTCTCCATTCTCTGTGCCTCTTGCCCCTCCATCCCAACACTCTCACTCTTGCTAGATAGACCCTGTTCACTGACCTGGACGAACCAGATCAGGAAGTAATTAAGAAGCCCAAGCCCTGGGAGAATTTAGACATCCATCTCTGTCTAATAGGTGTGGAATTTCAACATGGTGACACCACACCTGAATAAAGAAAGTTCTTATAAGTGAAGAGTTAAAAGATCACTTTTTCATTCATAAGACTACATTCAATTTACTCAAAAGTGACTGAAACCAAGCAGTCAATATGTACAGTGTATAGGCTTATCAAAATATCAAATCAATTACAAGAACAAAACAACAATAAATCAATAACAAACTTCAAATGAAAACAAGATAAAACAAATAACCAAAGTTAGAAAAACTCAAACCAAAATCTAAACTCTAGAACTGTGGGAAGCAGCATTCTTTGGCTGCTCATTTTGCAGCACAGACTTACAGCCTGTGGCTGGCCTTGGCAACATAGTAGGAAAGCAGTTATTGATGGAAATAATCTTTTCAAGAGAAATGTAAGCAGGTCTTCTCTTTTTGGAGTCTGTGTTTGAAGAATATGTCCTCCCAAGACTGAGCATAAGACATGTTACAGTTTTTGGCTTAAAGTCTGCAAGTTTGTTAACAGATATCCATGAAGTTATTCTTCATCAGGGCAAGAAAAATGTCCACTCTGACTCTTCCCTGATGCCCAGCAGCTCTTGATGTGCCTCAGCACTGCCCTGAATTCCTCCAAATGTGCACTCTTGCTGGGCTAGTGGCCAGATGAAATTAAGGCCTATTCATGCCAAAGAAAGCAATATAAAGAAGAAATCGCAGCCCATGATTGCCATGGTGATCAGGGATGAGATGCCATAGTGGTGCATTTGCTGCACACACTCAGTGCACCTCATACAGCAGTTCTCTTGGTGGGAGATCTTGTCCTGGTCTGAACGATGTTTGAGTTTCTGCAGGAACATTTTAGACCTATGGAAGGAAGGGCCAAAGACCTGGTAAGGATTTGTCAGTTCAGCTCTCCCTCCAACACCAGTTCTATTCAGCTGGACAATCCAGCATGACCCATCAGCTGAGGCCATTTCTTGATGCCCAAGTGTCATAGAGTACCCAGGCTTTATCGTTTTCTCAGCTTTTAAAAACTGCTAGAAACTGAACTGTGAACTACACACTCTACTGGTGTAAAAAAAATTATATTTTTCCAGTAGTCCACGTATATTATATTGAGTAGTAATATTGTAGCAATGTCTGAATCTGAGTTCAAGAAAGATGAGAGTTACCTAGAAAACCATGTAGATGTCTTATAAAAAAACCTACCAAGAATTGAAGACTATGATTATTTCTCCAGTGCAGGCACCTGCCTGTGTTCCACTTGTCAGTCCCTTTATCTGAAAATACCCAGAGAAACCATCTCCCATGAAATCCATGGGCACTGCTCTGGTCCTATAATCAGCGAGAGTGTGTTAAAGAAAATTACTCCACTGAACTATAAGGTGATGGTCATGAAGAAACAGAACATACACCTGTATGTCTATGGGTTTTGTAGGGCACACTCTCAAACACACAAAATATATGTGTTCACACAATACGAGCATGGTATATTGCAGTGACCAGTTTAGTTTCCCAGTTATGGCTAATATAAAAATTGCCCAGTATATTTTTCAGGTATAAAAATATCAAATATTGCATGGGATAGGTACATAGTGGCATAGCATATGGACAATGCAGTCAATGATATGCTTTCCTCTCTTAAACCTAACTTGGAATCAGGCTTCTTGGCTTATTATCTAATCTGCCTTAGCAAGTTTCCAAGGCTGTGTAGAGTAGGCTTGTTTCCCAGCTAAGGATCACATGTTGGTGGTATATTAGCTTCTTGTTCTTCTTCACTGTTTCAGACTTGTCCCCAAGTAAACAGCTTCTTCCAATAGGAGCTCCCTTTACCATAGCCTGACTGACTTGGTGTTCAAAGCTATGAACCCAGAATAATAAGAATTCCCCATAACTAGGAAAAAATGTAAAACTTTTCCTCATCATTTGACTGTGTCAAGGATATTTTGAGTAAGATAAGGCTGACTAGTTGAAATGCCAAATGCTTGTTTGGAGTATCTCACACTGAGCAATAGTCCATGGAAGGGCTGCACCAAATGGTGCATTTTCACTCTTTAGCTAATGGACATCTGGATAGTTTCTCCTTCAGGGCTGCTCTGCAGACCACTACAACCCTGATGTGCCCTATTTACTCTGTGTACATCTACTACTTGTTCTAATTCGCTGGGTAAAAGGGGACTTCTTTTCCACTTTCTGAAAAAGGCTTCTCACAGACCTACCCGATTTTATACTACCAGACCTGTCTGAAGGTCTTCATTATTCTCAACCGCCATTGAGGCTGATTTTATCTGAGAGGAAATTATTTTGAATACCAGTAGTTGCAGAATGCTACACAGATAACACACAGTGAGTGCTTTAGAGATCTTGAGCTTCAAGGGGCTCCTGAAACACCCCTGTTCTTGCACCACATCCCTGGGATTTCTGCTAGATGCAGATACAGCTCCAAGCAACTCAATCTCTCAAGAAATAAAATCCAAGACAGACTTGAAGGCAAACTTTTACTGAGCAGAAGTAGCTGGAAAGGAAATGGTAGCAAGCGATGAGGAAAGCAACTTGGAATGCTAAGAAGACACAACGAGCAACCTAACATTCCAGTGAGCCTTGACAATTCACCAAGAGCAGAAAAGAGACATAAACACATGGATTTTATACAACAATCTTTCCCTTACCTCCATGGACCATATTCCTTTGATTTGCTCCAAAGGACTTCAGTGAGAATCAATAGTTTTGCCCCTAATCATTTGAAAATCTGACTTTACAAGAATATTTTGTGTCCTGTTTCTCTTGAGAGCTAGGTGGAGGTGCAGAATAATTTGACTGCTGTATTTGATGTTTCATGGAAACAAACTGAAATCTCAGAGTGTTTTTCTCATTAAACTTGGCATCTCAACACACACACAGCTGCATGTCTGAAGAAACACACTAACACCACACTAACACCACACACACACATACACACACACACACACACACACACACACACACACACACACACTAACACCAAAAATCATAAGTGAGCAGAAAACAATGAGGAATCTGTCATGTTTGAAGAAAAGGTCTTTTGTCTAGGCAAAGCAGATGTTTCAAGTGAGACCTACATCACTGCTATTCTTCCTAGAGAAATAAAAAGCCCTAGAGAAAACTTTTCATGGTCAGAATGGGGGTGGGTATATATGCAGAAATTTTCTTTGAAGACTCAGATCTCTCAAAAGAAACCTCAGCTTGTGAGAATCTGTTCCCACATCCCTGCTCATCCAGCCAGCTTTAGACTTTGAGGCCCAGGAACAATGACCTCTATAGCAGCACTCAGAGAAAACAAGACTGACAAGCTGAGGATCTGTCACTGTGGATCAAGATCTACGAAGCCTGAAGAGACCAACCTGAGATAGAGGGAAAAGGGCAGAGGGAGAAGAATAACAACATCTGCCAAAGGCAACAGTGAGATCCACTTACTTGTCATTTCCACTATGCTCTCATCCCCGAAAACTACCTCCTACCTGGAATGAGATACAGGTCTTTTCTTCATCTTTCCTAGCCCTGTGCTATGATAAAGAAGGGCTCCACCTAGCACCCTTCAAACTTAATGGCAGGCAGTGGTGTGGTGTGTAGCCAACCCATTGCCCTTAAAAATGCAGACTCAAGCAGAGCAAGAGCATTTGCTTTCCTTTTTTAATTTTTAAAAATTTTTTTATTTTATATTTTATTTCAGATGCCATCCCCTTTCCCCATTTCCCCTCCCTAGAAAACCCCTATCCCATGCCCCCTTTTCCTTTTTGCTTTTATAGAATTTTAAAATGTTAATTAAAGGCTTAATAAGTTTGGTAATGTTCAATCAGAAGTGTAACCCAATACCCAACCTAGATATATGAACTATCTTTGACTGGTGGAGACATGTGAACATCTGCCTCCATGCCCCCCCTTTCTCTCTCTTTCTCTCTCTCATCACCTAGCTTCTCCTCTCCTTCATCTTCTCCTCTCCTTGCTCCATCTCTTCTTCTCGGTACTCCTTCCCCTTCTCCTCCTACATATCACCCTTCCTGTTTAAATAAAACTTTTCTCTCAAATTACAATTAGTGCATAATCATTCCTAATTGTACCAGTGAGGTAAAAGATCGCCCTAATACCCAGTCCATCATTTTGTTGAATAACCAGAACCTCTGTCATCTCTCCTAACTAAAACACTTAATTTTGAATCTGGCTTTTTTCTTGGTTTTAGAATGAATGTCAGCTGAAAACCATCCACTCAGATCTTTTCTCTCATAGTAAGAAGTTAAAGAAGAGTCAGTGTCCCTATTCCCTGGGCTTGGGGACTAAGGTGGTTGATATTGCTCTGTGTTGGGAGCCGATTTTAGTAGAAAGCGGCTAGATCAACTTTGCAGCCATCTGGAACCATATACCATGATGAAAGACTTGGTTGTCAAAAGCCTCTAACAGCTGAAGCACACTCTGATAAATATCTTGTTTATCCCACATAGCTTGTTTTGCTGTTTAGTGACCTCAGCTGTATGGTGCACGTGGTAAAGTGTTTTCACCTGTGTTCTCCTGCTTGTGTATATAAATACCTCAGAGTTCACTTCAATAAGAGAGACATAAGAGAGACTTGAGAAAATTGAAGAGAGACTTGATAAAGAGAGACTTGATAAAGGAGAGACTTGATAAAATAGAAGAGACTTGATCATACCCTGTCTTGTCTCCTGCCCCTGCAGCCCCACTCTCTCTCTTGACCAGAGCACTTAGCCCCAAAGCGTTGAGGCAAAGTGTTGAGGCAGAGTGCAAGTCCTCAACATTTGTGGCGCCCAACGTGGGGCTCCAGTAAGCAGGATACAGTGGAAGACACCCTGCACTGGAGAACCAGTCGACTGACGGAGCTGGGTGAATTCGGAAGTGAAACAAAGGTGATTGCATAGTAACAAAAATGGGGCAAAAAATAAGCAGAAACAGATGAAAAAAGTTTTAAAGATGCAAGGAGTAAATTGCAGGCTGCTCTGAGTCAAGAGAGCCAAACAGACAGATAAAGGTTATAGTAACAAAAACGGGGCAAGAAATAAGTAAGCAGAAACAGATGAAAAAGGTTTTAAAGAAGCAAGGAGTAAATTACAGGCTGCTCTGAGTCAAGAGAGCCAAACAGAAAAATAAATAAAGGTTATAGTAACGAAAATGGGGCAAGAAATAAGTGAGTAAAAACAGATGAAAAAGGCTTTAAAGACACGAGGAATAAATAGAAGGCTGCTCTAGACAGAGAGCTAAGCAGAATGATAACGTTAATTGATTTAACTTTCAAAATGGGTGTAATTTTGAGTTATATAGTTATATTTTTCTGGATAAAAACTCAATGTAAAGGTTTTTCTGGTTACTGGCTTAAGGAAAGGCTAATTTGGAAAAAAAGGTTTTTCTGTGAGTTTTCTGATGAGGTCATTAAGGTAGTAGTTATGTCTTCCAGAATTATATGGATCAGACATGACAGAGGTAGGCCTTCAGAATACTAGATTTCAGGGAATCAAAATAATTATCTTGATACTAAGACTTGTTTTGAGATTTGTATATTGCAGAATACACAGCTTTGGAGAATGAATCTTATCACCTGCATGTTCACTGATGCCCTGGACTTCCAGCTGGATGCAGTTAAGACAGACTTCAGATGTTTATCAATTTACCCTTCCCCTCATTCCTCTTCTAAAAGTCAACGCCCATGTTCAGCTTGAAGAAGTTAATGAAGAGTCGGCGCCCCAATTCCCTGGACTTGGGGACTGAGGTGGTTAATATTAGACTGTCTTTATCTGTATAATTGTTACTAAGCTGATGCAAAATTCAAGGATTTCATTGGCATAAATTTGTGGGTACAAGGCTTAGACCTTTCACTTCTCCAACAGGGGAAGTTGTGTGTTGCCTTAAAGAGTGTTGCTTTTATATCAACAGTTTAGATATTAAGTCTCTTGTCTCTCGGTTTCATGCTGTTCAACAAACTGATGGCTTTGGTAAACCCATACAGGTCCGATATTACAGGCTGGAAGTAGGGGACTCTGACAGGCACGGTTTCCGTAAGTTTTCCCAGCCTCCCCTTTTGAAAAAATTTAAAAAGGGGGACCTGTTGGGAGCCAACTTTAGTAGAAAGTGGCTAGATCAACTTTGCAGCCATCTGGAACCATATACCCTGATGAAAGACTTGATTTTCAAAAGCCTATAACAGCTGAAGCACACTCTGATTTTATCCCACATAGCTTGTTTTGCTGTTTAGTGACCTCAGCTGTATGGTGCACATGGTAAAGTGTTTTCACCTGTGTTCTCCTGCTTGTGTATATAAATACCTCAGAATTCACTTCAAGAAGAGAGACTTGAGAAAATAGAAAGAGACTTGATCACACCCTGTCTTATCTCCATTCTTCGAGTCTCCTGCCCCTGCAGCCCCACTCTCTCTCTTGACCAGAGCACTTAGCCCCAAAGCGCTGAGGCAAAGTGTTGAGGCAGAGTGTGGGCCTCAACAGCTCTGCCTCTCTAGGGAAAAGTAGTGGTTTTGTTGGAACAGGGAGGATTAGCTAGGACTTATTGCATAGCCATAACCTATTGGTAGCAATCTGTATAATTAATATCAAGATGAAGTTATAATTTCTTAAGTGGTACAAAATTAACTTTGATTTCAAATTTAAGGATTTCATTGGCATTGACCTTCATATTGATATAAAATTGAGATGAATATTGATACTGTCATGGGCTTGTGCCTGTATAACACATTTAGGAATACAAGGCTTAGAACCAGTCCTTCTTTAACTTTTTAAACTGATTTGGGATGGTTAGCCTATGAGTTAAGGGACTATAGCAAATTCATGGTTTGAGTTTAATGTTAGGGTGTTTTCCGTATTTTAGTTAGAAATAGCTGAGAGGAGTTAACAGACAACAGTCCAGGTTACCTTACATGGATAGTTGGTTTTCAAAACGTCAGAAGTCCATAGAATTGACATTACAAATATTTCTATATTAATGTTCATTTTGATTAGAGACCTGTCTGCTCCTGACAGATTCCTGTCGTGGATTCTAAGAAGAAATTGAGCATCCTTGGAGTTACTCTAGTTGTGCGGTGACAGCCACTAGGCAAGAATTGCCTCTTTCCATCTACAGACAAATTACTGTCCAGAAAAGGACACACTTGCAGAATAGTCGACTGATTATATCTGCCTAGACAGAGTAATCATCCCTTAATAATTCTGCATCACTAAGGTTTGTCAGATAACTCTGGGCCAGAAGGCTGAAGATTTGATGCTCCAAAGTTCGGTAGTATAGGGGCTTTTCAGGTGTTCAGTGGTCTCTATAAATTGGCTAAGTTTTAGAAGCTATGCTTAGTCTTCCCATAATTTCAGTTAACTCAGTCATTCTGGACTTCTGACAGGGTTGAAGACCTATAGAGCATTTAGTTTCTAAACATGGAGTTTTTGAAAAAGGCTACATCCACACAAAGCCTTTTAAATGATCACATAAATGATCACTTGGATGAGACATAGGTGAGGGCCTAGATAAGTTGGTGGACAGTGACACTGGTTTGTCTATGTTTCTGGTTAGACATGAGGACACTCTGCCTCTGATGTTTCATGCTACCTGCTGATGCTTGGCACCCGGGACATAGATGTTCTTGTTGGCCTCATCACAGAAGCTCTTATCTTCTCCATAGGACACTTGTGGTTCACTCTGCTCCACCAGCAGATTTCTGTTCCCATTCTGCAGCAATACCCTGACATTGTCTTTCAGTTGAGAACATTCTCTAAGGAGTTGGCAGTGCCTGGTGCTGAACCACAAACAAACAAAATGGTGATTCCCAGCCAGCTTCCATTTGCCTGTCACTTCTCCCAGTACCATCATCCCTGCAAGTGTCCTAGTCCCTAGACAGCATCAGACTAGAGTCCCCAGTATACATATCAGCACCAATTAGAGGCAGGTCACATCCAGAGACCAGCCACATTCACCCAGACTGAAATTACTTCTGTAAGAGTTGACAGCAAGTGGGTTTATGTCCATCAAGGAAGATGAAATGTTCCTCATGGGTGCTTATATGTCCCTGGTACTAGAAAACCATCAGCAGGTAGAGGGCAATTCCCCTCTGACAGAGGAGAGAAGACCCAACAGGAATACACTCTTTCCATTTTTGTCATGGATCTCAGATCTTTAAATCTATTGTCAGAGTCATAGAGGTTCAGTGTTGCTTGATATTCCCATCGAGGTGAAAATATTTTCTATGTAGAGGATCCTGAATTTGGTAGAATAAAGACTGAAAGGTCTTACAAACTTATACACTTCTACACTCTTCAGACTTAGGACACCTGAGTGCAAGAGGTACAAATCCATAACCCTTGCCTCAAGGCAGAGTTCCTGTTAAGAAAGAGTATAGAATCAGAGCCCTTACTTTTGTTCAAAGTCCTAGGAGGACAGAAGCATTCCCTGTCTAGAGCTGGGGTCTCAGCTTTGTCAGTCACTTACCTGTAGGAATAGTTTTCTTCAATGAGGTCCTTGTATTTCTCCATGGCATCAATTACTGACTCTGTCATTTTCTGGATATTCATAATGGTCTTTTCGTGGTTTCTTTTAATGATGTTGAATTCGATGTTCATCCTGTGTTAGGGCATGGCACACAGAGCAAATATTTCTGTAAGGGTCATGTGCAGAACGGCTGTATCCTGGACTACCCCAGCCAATAATATATGCCACAGCCTTGCTCTTTGGACATGGGGCCTGTTGGTGCTGATTAAACTTATAATCCTTGGCACAGGACAGCAGAGCCAGGGGAGCAAATGGAGGGAGGAGACCTCCAAGAGCATCTCCTGTGAGCCTGAAGGAATACACTAGTTCTGTGAGAAGTTTCTCCTAGTCTCTGCCACAGCTTGGGCCCAACAGATATCTCTGATTACTTTTATTTTTAAAGTAGGAATATCAATACTTAGTTCCTATTGTTACATGAATTCTCAGAGGACAAGATTAGTGTTTACAGGGGAGATTCTTAATAACACTTCCTCCCCCAGGAGATTCCTATGTGACACCAGTGCAAACACAAGGAGCAAAGTACCCTGTGGATCCATTTGGGCTTCTATGGACTCAACACTATCCTGACCTGCAAATTGTGCATCACACAAATCCTCAAACCCCATCAAAGATTCCAGAGCCTGAGATCCTGAACAGCACAACTACATTCACACACATACACACCAACCCACCCACAAACACAATTAGAATGCCAGCTAAATCCAGGGAGGTGCCATAGTCTCAGAGTATAAGGACCAAACTCAGAGGAAAGCAGTGATGACCTGCAGGCATTTCATTTACACACTGAGAGGCAGCAAATCTGACAAGGGACTTCCAGCTGTGGACAGAACCAATCAAACTCCAAGCACTGTAAGGTCACGTATCCTACTACTCAACACCTGTCACGGCTTTCTAACATGCATGATTAGAGGTGACACACTCTTTTGATGAGAGGAAATCTTGGGTTAATAGAGAGGGCACAATACAGTCAACAGGGGACTGAGCATAATTACTACCTGTAGTTCAAATCATTATAATTGTACAGGTTCAGCATTTGACTAATTTCTTCCTCCTCAAAGCTCATCTTCTTGATCTTCAATTTCAGTTCTTCCAATCTTGTCATCTCTTTCCAGTTACTGATGCTGGAATTCTGGGATGATGTTTGCCTAGCAGAGCCTGGAGTTAGATAAACACAAATGAATTTGCAGAGTGGATGGCCCAGGGGCAGCAGAGACAATTCTGAGTTTCAAAAAGAATGGTGAGGGAGAGGAAAAGCTAGAGACAGGGTGAATCCCAGAAGGAGCAGAAAAGCAATCTTTGAGCTGTTCTGCTCAGCTATATCCCTCTTCCCAACCACCATCATCATACATATGCCACACTCCCTATTACAGAGAGTATTATGCACTGAAATCCATAATATGCCTCAGACATACAGACTTAGGGATCTTTGTCAGCTCATATCAGATGTGATGCAGGTAAATCCTGGAGTTCATATTGCTTAGCACCATCAAGGTCTAATCATGTGTGTTGAAACCCAAAGTGTCTGAGACTCGACACATGAACAGGGTCACATCCTTCTCTGTTTTTGTCCTCAGAGACTCCTTTAACCTGTAGTAATCTAGAGGATGAAGGGCTTCAACTCCTACCATGAACAGACACACTGTTAATCTCATAGTTCCTACTCATGGCATTCTTTGCCACTCAAAATGAAATTAAATAGCTCCCAGAAAAGTAGCTGCAGGCTTGTCAGTACCTGGCTCTCTGTCAAACTAATAATCAGAAATTCTTGACTCTTGTTCTACCATTGAGAAATCCCAAGGCTCCAGCTTGTAAGGCATACTCCTGGAAGGCCCAGCTCAAGACTATTTCTTCCAGAAAGTTCCCCAACTCTACCCAGGACTCACTGTGCCTTCCCCAGAATGATTTCAGTCTTCCTTTCTTACAAGACAGGAGGCCAGCTTCTTTCTTACTCGGAGAGGTCTCTCCTTGATCACCATTCTCTTTCCGAAAAAGCCTAAGCAGCCTGGAAAACATGCCTGTTTGTGAACCCAAAAGGCACTGAAGAAATATCCCACAGGCAGTTGTTGTCACCACAACACAGGTGACATCACAGAAGATTCTACTTCTTTCCTAGATACAAGAGAATGTCCAAGGAAGGCATTCCTGATGATGTCACTGGATACTGCCATGACCTACCTGCTAAATAGCTGTCCCCAAATTGTGCAGTTTCTGGGGTGCTCTTTCCTGGAACCTCCCATATGACCCAGGGAATACCCTTTGGCAACTTCTCCATCCAAAGTTAGAGTTTTCTCTCTGCTTCATGACAAGTGAAGTGCTTCAGATGGAAAGAGTTGGTTAGGACCCTGACATGGGTACAAAAAAATTCTTTAGCACCCAAATCTCTAGAGACCATGAATGTGGGAAATTGTTCTCAATAATAAATATACCACCTGAGCCAATTCATGTGAAATATAGGCCACTTCCCGGGTTTTCCCTGTTTCCCAGAGGCCAATATCTTTCTCCTATACCTTTAACTGTATAAAACATGGATAGTATTTTCTTAATGTCCATTCCTTCATAGTGGGCATTGTTTCCATATACACATGCATGTGTTTCACAAAATCTCTGGTTTACAATCCTATCTTTTGCAAGGAAAGCTCCCATTTCTTTGGAACATAGGGGCTCAACTACAGGGCAAATGTAAAATTGTAAACTTTTTCTTCTTCCAAGTATTAAGGTGCACATCCTTCCTTTCTCAAATACAAACAGACAATTGTATAAGTGGCCGTCAGTGAGCAAAGGTCAACCTGGATGGTGCACTACTACATTGTAGCCTCATAGCTGTCACTTCTCCAATAACTGTCTTCCTCAATTCCCAAGTCCAGGCATGAGGATGTTGGGGGTTGTACCATGACACTGTACTCATAGCACACATAAGAATCAGGATGCTAGGCAGGGAGTGGGATGGCCTGAGGTCAGGTTGAACCTCAATTGTAATGGGCCCATAAGTTCAGGAGGGAGTCCCTTTGGCATTGTGGCTTCTGCATTCTTATCCTGGATGTGCTGAATCTGTGCTATAATGCCACATAACTTCACAGATGTAACAGTGTAGTCATGTATGGCTTTTGCAGGGTGACATGTGCCTTTGACTACTACCTTGAGCCACATAATATCACCATGCAAAGCTCAACAGAAGAGGGGAAGATTGTTGATGCATTAGAAGTTTGAGGGCCTTTTCTTCCCATTAGGGCACATGTTTTCCCAATGTGATTTCTCTTTTGAAATTTCACTGATGGTGTCTTGGTAGTTTCCTGCCCTGAAGGTTCCTGGATGCCCCAACAATGGGCCAACTGGATTCAGACACCTGTTTACCAAAAGAAGGGTTGCTGCAGAATTATGCCATGGCAGCAGGCAGGTCAACTAGGCTACTCTTATGTCCAGCACACCTGGTACAGGACTGGAGGCCTGAGCTATCTGGGGAAAGGAAGCAGCACACAATATCACACAGCAATCTCTGCTGCAACTGCTACAACTGCAATAGGAGTGTATGTCTGTTTGTTTTATATTATGAATACCTACAAAGCTGTTCATTGTTAATACATGCCTTTCATCCCAGCACTCAACAGTTTGTATTTAAAATTGTTGTGGTTAGTATTCCTGTTGTTCGGTTTGGTTTTTGTTTTTAATTCCCGCAACTAATTGCACGGCACCTAGAATGTTAAACCCATGTATGTAAAGCTGTATTATTTATTTTAGTCAATGATTTTATTCTTAGCAACCACTCCACAGATGATCCATCCCAAAATTCAATTTCAAGTCAGGAAAACAGTCATAGAGATGTTAGTAAACTTGTATGGTCTACCCAACACATCACGACTATAGGATGACATCCCATTTTTGGATTACCTAAGAGATTGTTTATGAGATGACAGGCCTCTGCATAAGTCTGCATTTGGATGGCAGAATGCCTGGAATGGCTGAAAGAATGTCTGCTCTCTGAAGGCCATGTCTGGCCCTTTAGTGCCTCTGCAGCCTGAGGCAGACATCTGCCAGGAACCCAGGAACACTTGGCCAGGGTTTGTTCTGGACTGCATTTTGGATGAGCCCTGAGACCTGGGTGAACAGAGGCCTCAAGAGTTCTGGAAAAGGTGAGCAGAGTCCATTGGGCTGCAAGTCCTCCATTTTATTTATCTTTGCTGTGTACACAGTATATGTAAATGACAAAGGTATCCTGCTGTACAACATCTAGTCACTCTAGATGTTAAAGTGTTTGCCAGTGTATCCACCCTAGAGTTAGTAGAGCAATACATTTTCCCATTCTGTTAAAGAATGTAATATAATTTTTGTATTAATATATTTTTTACTTATTCACTTTACATGCTGCTCAATACACCCCTGTCACCCACATTTTCCCAATACACCTGGCACCTTCTCTGAGCAGATGAGGGCCAGATCTCTCAGTACCTCCCTTCTTCTACCTAACCAAGTTACCCTGTCCTGAGGAAAGGTGCTGAAGGAGATGGAAATGGATGCCTTCTACTTGACTTTCTTCTTGCTCCACTCCACTGTCTTTGGGAAGTTCATGCAGAACTAATCTTGAACTTGGTACTTCATTCAGATGCTCCACAAGAAGCATTGACTCTGTGAATATTCTTGAGAGGATATTTCCATCAAACCTACTCCCACTAGTATCCTGACAATGACAAAGGTAATGGGATGCTGGACCTCTATTGCAGGAATTTCCAACTTTGAAGGTCAGTATGAAGTGAATCTGGTTTATTTTTTTAATTCTTTCTAAAAATTGGATATTTTGTTTGCATTTCAAATGTTTTCTATTTCTAGGCCTCCCCTTAGAAACCCCCCTATCCCATCCCACTCTCCCTGCCTCTATGAGGGTGCTCCATGAACCATCCGCTCCTCCCGTCTTCCCCCCAGCCATGGTATACCCCTACACTGGACACTGAACACCCCCCCTGAGTTACATTCCAGGCCTGTAACTTCATTCATCTGCGACAACAGCTACAAGACAAGGGGCAAATGAGACTCAGTAGTCAGTTTGGCTGCTACAAGGTTGGTCCTTGAGAATGGTTTACAGAATGCTTTCAAGACTAGGGATGTCTATCTGAAAGAGAAAGAAAAAAGGCCTTAGTCCACACTGCATACTCAGGAAAGTTTAGTAGATGAAAGAAGATGTCCAGCTATTTTTCGCCTACACAAATGGCAGTAGTGAGAGCCAGGTTAATCTGCCTGGCTGGTAGCATTCATCAAGAGTCAAGCACTGTGCTGAGGACCTACAAGTAAGTAAGCCCCAGGCTCCTTGCACAGAATGGACAGATGGACAAAAGACTTATATCATGTGATGGTGACTGTTTTTCTGTGTGTTTACAGGGGTCCCCTCTGTGTCAGCATGAGCTTAGAAAGAGTTGACCAACAGTGAGTAATTGAATCCCTTTTCTCAATACTTCTCAAGTTGCTGATTAAAAGCCATGGTTTGACAGCATCAGGTTGGGGAGGCAGGGGATTGTTTTCTTTACACATGAAGTTTCTGACTCACTGTTAGTCTCAGAAATCAGATCTGTTCCAGCGGAACTTCTCAAGACTGAAGCATCCACTGGAAGAAATACTTCCTCAATACACTCTGAAGTCTACTGTGGTTAAAGATCAACATCAACCATCGCTCGATCCCCCTTCCGAGCTTTGCACAGGCATGCCCTCCACTAGAGGCATGTGACCTCTGCTTCAGGCTCCATCCTGGCACAATAGTTTGAAGCTTCATCCCAACACTGTTCAGCTGACTTTTAAATGGTGTTTCCTTCCTCCACCTCTGCCCCTAAGAGGACCTACTTAATTGGGCATTTCATTATTAGGCATTCCATGCCTAATCTGCATGGTTATCTGGCATGAGAGGTGACAGATCTCCTCCAAACTTGACAATCTGTGATTCTAGGGCATAATCTTGAACCCACAAGAGTACTGCATGGGTGCCTGGTGACCTAAGAAAACTAGCATGCCATCTTCAGGCACCTGTACCTAAATAAAGGTCTCCAGTAACTTCTGTCTCTGGTTTGGGGTAATCTCTTTCAATGAGAAACCACACAAGTCTGGAAGGACAAAGATCGAATGTAGGGACTGGAGAGAAGTCTCTTCATTAAGAGCATTTGTCCATCCACAATAGTACCCAGAGGGCAGTTAACAATCCTATTACTCTGGCTCTAGGTGGAAGGAAATGCCCTCTTCTGGCCTTGGGAGGAATTGCATGTGTGTGGTGCACAGACATCCAGCAGAGAAAGCTACATATAAATAAAAGAAAATAAACAACAACCCTCCAAAACCAAGCAAAACCCTAAAAGCTCTGAATGTGTAGCCACACTAATATTAGATAAGAATAAAGCCAAGTCTCCACATGTCTGGGTTTTCTCAACATGAATATTTGGGACGTCTCAATCTGGGAAATCATTTCAAGTTTACAGTTATTACGGAGGCTGTATTTCAAGGAAATGAGAGGCAGATGGCTCTGGATTTCCTGGTTTCTTGTATACACCCAGAATGAATACTCCTTTCCTAAGAGGCTTTAGAACAATACAGTTGTGACTCTCATTAATTTGGTCTGCATGAGTAGTTCAGAAACATGTGAATTCCTGCACCATATTTTAGGGGTTTCTAAGTATATGACCTAAAGGATAGAGTATGGATACATTTTTCATTATTAAGTGGGTATCCACAGAGTAGGTCATGACATCCATGCCCCCTAAAAAGTACTGTGTAGAACTGGCTGGCTGGGAATTCACCATGTAGGCCATGGTGCCTGGAGCTCATAGAGATCCATCTCTGTCTGTGAATTCTGGGCCTACAGGAGTGTGACAACACACAGCGGTCAAAAAGTGAAGACTTGGAAACTGATTTTTTAATTCACAAAAATGCAGCCATTTCACTTAATAGGGGCTTAAAGGAATCTCTAATCAGCTAGATCAGTATAGTCAGTGTATATTGCCACAGCAAAATACCAAAATAATGACCAGAACAAAAGAAAGAAAAATAAATATCAAAACTACAAACCAATGGAACAAAAAGCCTAAACCCCAAACCAAACCAAACAAACCCAAACCAAAATCAATCAATCAATCAATCAAACAAACAAACAATCAAGATGAGCAGAGTTCTCTTGCTGCAGTTGCGCAGCACTGAACTAAACCATGTGGACAGCCCTGAAGACAGGGTGTAAAGGCAGTTTTAGAGGTAATAGCCTATCAGGACAATGCTTCTTAGGCTTTTTTGGGGCTTTTTAGGTGCAGCCTTCCCAAAGCTAAGGATTAAAGGTATTATAGGCTTTTGAGCAAAGACTTTTAACTTTAGTTAACTCATCTCCTCTAAAGATTATCAGATGGCAGATCAAAACAAGTATTAATTTTAACTCTTGAACTTTTTCTCCTGAATTCTGAGCCACTATGGATGTGCTTCTGCCTTCTCTGAAGTCCTGCCTGGTGCAAGCTCGGCAAGAGGGGTATCCAGCACACCTCTGTGTACAAACAGAATTCTCTTGCCTATCTGGACCCTCATGTTACCTCTGCTCAAGTAATTCTACTCCTAAGAAGACGCACTTCTTGATGTACACCAATAATTTTGTAATGTAATATATAATATAATGTACACAATATAATATAGACTATAATTTCTACCATCCTAAGGGTTCTTGATGCTTTGTTGTGGATACTCATAGCTATCCTCCTGCTTTTTCTGACACATCCAGCACACAGCAGCACTGACCTGGATATGCTATTGCTTCCTTGGCTGTGGAATGGCTGTTGAGCCTAATGCTCTTAAAGCTTTGTTCATTCCCAAGTAGGCACTTTTTACATTAATTGCAAATAGTGAGTTTCTTAAGTTCTTAGCTTGAACTATGATACAAGTTCTTACTGTTCCCACACAGGCATGTCTAATAATGTCTTGGTCCTGACCTATAACATTGAGAAATGAATAATGGCAGTTAAACAGTTGCAGCAGTAGAATTCTCTGAAATGCTATTTCACAGAAAGTTTTACAGCTACACTTTTCAGATGATCCCTCTGAAACTCTAATATGTCATCATTTACCAAGGGCGTTTTAAGAGTGGAGCAGGAATCCTAAGTTCTGTCTGTGACACTGGGTTTAACTTAATTGTGGATGATGCACTTCATATCCTGGACACATCCTTCATGACACACACAATGGACAGCATGTATCTAGAAGAGTCCACAGTACCTCATGCTCCATAAGTTTAGGAGCACCCATCTTGAAAGAGAGAATTAGTAAAAGCAATATACAGCAAGCCAGTAGCCAACATCAAACTAAATGGAGAGAAACTGGAAGCAATCCCACTAAGATCAGGGACTAGGCAAGGCTGCCCACTCTCACCTTACCTATTCAATATAGTACTGGAAGTCTTAGCTAGAGCAATTAGACAACAAAAGGAAGTCAAAGTGATACAAATAGGAAAGGAAGAAGTCAAAATTTCACTATTTGCGGATGACATGATAGTATACTTAAGTGAACCTAAAACTTCCACCAGAGAACTACTAAACCTGATAAACAACTTTAGCAATGTGGCTGGATATAAAATCAACTCAAACAAATCAGTAGCCTTCCTCTACTCAAAGGATAAACAGGCAGAGAAAGAAATCAGGGAAATGACACCCTTCACAATAGCCACGAATAAAATAAATTATCTTGGAGTGAATCTAACAAAGCAAGTGAAAGATCTGTATGACAAGAACTTCAAGTCTCTCAAGAAAGAAATTGAAGAACATCTCAGAAGATGGAAAGATCTCCCATGCTCCTGGATTGGCAAGATTAATTTAGTAAAAATGGCTATCCTGCCAAAAGCAATCTACAGATTCAATGCAATACCCATCAAAATTCCAAATCAATTCTTCATAGATATAGAAAAAGCAATTTACAAATTCATTTGGAATAACAAAAAACCTAGGATACCAAGAACTATTCTCAACAATAAAAGAACCTCTGGGGGAATCACCATTCCGGACCTCAAACTGTACTACAGAGCAGTAGTGATAAAAACTGCTTGGTATTGGTACAGAGACAGAAAGGACGATCAATGGAACAGAATTGAAGACCCAGAAATGAACCCGCATACCTATGGTCACTTGATATTTGACAAGGGAGCTAAATTCATCCAGTGGAAAAAGGACAGCATTTTCAACAAGTGGTGCTGGCTCAACTGGAGGTCAACATGTAGAAGAATGCAAATTAATCCATTCTTATCTCCTTGCACAAAGCTCAACTCCAAGTGGATAAAGGACCTTCACATAAAGCCAGGTACACTGAAAATATTAGAAGAGAAGTTGGGGAAGACCCTCGAATACCTAGGCACAGGGGAAAAGTTCCTGAACAGAACACCAATGGCTTATGCTCTAAGATCAAGAATCGACAAATGGGACCTCATCAAATTGCAAAGCTTCTGTAAGGCAAAGGACACTGTCAACAAGACAAAACGGCAACCAACAGATTGGGAAAAGATCATTACCAATCCTACATCTGATAGGGGGCTAATATCTAATATTTACAAAGAACTCAAGAAATTAGATGCCAAACAACAAAATAACCCCATTAAAAATGGGGTACAGAGCTAAACAAAGAATTCTCAACTGAGGAAACTCAAATGGCCGAGAAGCACCTTAAGAAATGCTCAACATCCTTAGTCATCAGGGAAATGCAAATCAAAACAACACTGAGATACCACCTCACACCAGTCAGAATGGCTAAGATCAAAAACTCAGGTGATAGTAGATGCTGGCGAGGATGTGAAGAAAGAGGAACACTCCTGCATTGTTGGTGGGGTTGCAAGCTGGTACAACCACTTTGGAAGTCAGTCTGGCGGTTCCTCAGAAAATTGGACATAGCACTACCTGAGGACCCAGCTATACCACTTCCTGGGTATATACCCAGAAAATGCCTCAACAAATAACAAAGACATACTGCTCCACTATGTTCATAGCAGCCCTTATTTATAATAGCCAGAAGCTAGAAAGAACCCAGATGCCCTTCAACAGAGGAATGGATACAAAAAATGTGGTACATTTACACAATGGAATATTACTTCAGCTATTAAAAATAATGAATTCGAGAAATTCTTAGGTAAATGGATGGAATCTAGAAAATATCATCCTGAGTGAGGTAACCCAATTACAAAAGAACACACATGGTATTTACTCACTGATAAGCGGTAGATTAGCCCAAAAGTTTGAAACAACAAAGATTCAACTACCAGAAGACACTGAAGCTCATGAAGAAGAAAGAACAAGTGAGGATGCCTAGGTCTTTCTTAGAAGGTAGTAACTAAATAACCAAGGGAGCAAATATGGAGACACAGTGTGGGTCAGAATCATAAGGGGGGGTTGTAGGGAGACCATTGTGTCTGGGTATTCATTCCATAGGCAGTCACCAAAAATAGACGCTGATAGGGATGTCAGGATGGGAAAGCTGACAGCAGCCTGATAAGGCTGTCTCCTTAGAGGTCTCTCAGAGTCGGACATACCCAGAGACAGATACCCACAGCTATCCATTAATCTGATCAAAGTTCCCAATGGAGGAGTTAGAGAGTAAATTGAGGGAACCGTGAACCATACGGGCTGGTGGCCCTGTGAGGAGAGCAAGAATACCAACCAGCCAGAGCTCCCCAGGGTCTAAACCACCAGCCCAGGTACACATAGGGAGAGACACATGACTCCAGCTGTATATGTAGGGGAGGATGGCCCTGTTGGGCATAGGTGGGAGACAAGATCATTGGTACCCTGAAGGCTGAGCACTGAGGGGGGAGAATCTGAGGGTGGGGAGGGAGGCTGGGGGTAGGTGGGTAACACCTTCATAGAGGCAGGAGGAGGGGGGATGGGATAAGGGGTTCCTGGGTGGTGGGGGAAATATGGTAAGGGGATAAAATTTGAAATGTAAATATTATATCCAATAAAAGAGGGGAAAAATAGAAAAGCGGTTAGAACCAACATTCTTAATAAAATGTCAGCCCTCTTTAAAAAAAAAAACTATCTCGATACTAAAATTTGTTTTGAGAATTGTATATTGCAGAATGATCAGCCTTGGTGTATCTACTCAACAAGCAAGCTGGGCAGACCTGCTCAAACCTCTGAGGTCCGTGAATTCCATCTGGAGGCAGCGAAGACACAGCATCAGAGGATTGTCAACTTGCTCTCCCCCCCCCACTCCTCTTCTAATATCTCAACGCCCATAATCAGCTTGAAGAAGCTAATGATGAGTCAGCGCCCCTATTCCCTGGGCATGGGGACTAAGGTGGCAAATGTTGGGCTGTCTCCCTAGGGAAAAGTAGTGGTTTTGTCGGAATAGAGAGGATTAGCTAGGGTTTATTGCATAGCCATAACCTATTAGTAGAAATCTGTATAATTAATATCAAGATGAAGATATAAATTCTTAAATGGCACCAATTTACTTTGTTTACAAATTTTAAGGTTTTCACTGGCATGAGCTTCTTAGTGATATAAGAGTGAGATGAATATTGTTACTCTCATAGGCATTGTACCAGTATAACACACTTAGGAATACAAAGCTTAGACCCAGTCCTTCTTTAACTTTTTTAACTGATTTGAGATGGTCAGCCTGTGAGTTAAGGGACTATAGCAAATTCATGACTTGGAGTTTATTATAAGGGTGTTCTCTATGTTTTATTTAGAAATAGCTGAGTGGAGTTAACAGGCAACAGTCCAGATTACCTTACATGGATAGCTGGTTTTCAAAACATCAGAAATCCTTAGAATTGACATGACAAACATTTCAGTATTAATGTTCATTTTCATTAGAGACCTGTCTGCTCCGGACAGCTTCCTATGTTAAATTCTAAGAAGAAATTGAGCATCCTTGGAGTTACTCCAGTTGTGGTGAGACAGCCACTAGGCAAGAATTGCCACTTTCCTTCTACAGACAAATTACTGTCCAGAAAAGGACACACTTGCAGAATAGTCGACTGATTATATCTGCCTAGACAGAGTAATCAGCCCTTAATAATTCTGCAGCACTAAGGTCTGTCAGATGATCCTGGGCCAGAAGGCAGAAGAACAGATGCTCCAACGTTTTGAAGTAGAGCGAGTGTCCAGGTGTTCAGAGGTCTCTATAAATTGGCTAAGTTTTAGAAGCTATGCTTTGTGCTTCCCACAATTATAGTCAACTCAGTCATTCTGGATTTCTGATGGGGTTGAAAACTTATAGCTATTTACTTTGAGAGAAAAGATCTGAGTGTATGGTCATCAGCTGACATTCATCCTAAAGCCAAGGAAAAAGCCAGGTTCAGAACTAAGTGTTTTAGTTAGGATAGATGACAGAGGTGCTGGTTAGTCAACAAAAGGATGGACTGGGTATTAGGACTATCTTGTACCTCACTGGTACAAATAGGCATAATTATGCTCTAATTGTATTTTGAGAGAAAAGTTTCCTTTTAACAGGAAGGGTGATGTGTAGGAGGAGCTAAGGTGGGAGGAGTACTGAGAGGAAGAAAAGGAGTAAGAAGAGGAGAAGAAGAAGGAGAGTAGAAGCTAGGTGATGAAAGAGAGATAGAGGGGGGAGACAGGGAAGCAGATGTTCATGTATCTCCACCAGTCAAAGATAGTTGATATATCTAGGTTGGGTAGTGGGTTACACCTCTGATTGAACAATACCAAACTTATAAAGCCTATGATTAACATTTCTTAAAAAAATGTATAAATGCAAAATGAAAAGGGGGCATGGGATAGGGGTTTTCTAAGGGGGGGGAATGGGGAAACAGGATGGTATCTGAAGTGTAAATGAAAGATCTAATAAAAAAAAAAAAGAAAGAAAGAGAGCATTACCTCCTCTGTTATACACTGTTAGCACACCACATAACCCCCAACTTAGACCATTTGTAGACATCCTTGTGGTTCAGATTAACCACATACTATCTATCATTATTCTCTCCAGTGGGATTCATGACTGCATGGTAAATAATTTGCAGTGTCCTTAGGTTCTTTTTTTCCACCAAGATTCAGCAAATGTTGATTAATCTGAGAAGCTGAATTTGTCTTTCACATTGATATTTTGGCCATCTGAGGCTCATACATGAATCTCATCAGCTGCAGGTACAACACTGGTTGAAAGCTCAGGTCATTCTCCCTGAAGGTCATGTTTGTTGTTGTTGTCCAGTTGTACTGTCACCTGATTCATAAGTGAATCCAATATATGATTCCTTTATTCTTAGCTGGATCTCATCAGAATTTCTGGGTCTGGGAGGTAACATCTTTGCCCTGAATGTAGTTCATCATGCTGCCTCTTGGATACTTTTGAAATGGCGCCTTCTGTGCACATGCCTTTAAGCTGGCTTCACATTTTCTAACAATACTCAACATAGTTCTTGAGTGTCAGGGAGTTACCTGAAAATTTCCAACCATGTAATTGTTACTTCCCACGGGGTTTAACATTGTGTGGTAATTCATAGAATACACTTCATTGACCTAAGGGATGCTTTTTGATAATTTATTGCTCTCTTCTGGCATAATATATAAAGCATTTGATATCTGCTCTGTGAAGAAGAATTAAGTCTAGAGCAGGCTATTCCTGTAATATGTTGACCACTGTGTGATTCTTTCAGCCAACTCTTTCATGCCTGTGTGCTAATTCAAGATTCAACAAATCCATGGGGATTATCTTCTGTCCAAAGAGGTCAAATGTACTCAAAAGTACATAGATACACACACACACATACACACACACACATGTATTCAGACCTACAGATAGACATATCCATATTCACACAGTAAATGGTTACAGCAAAGCTCCAACATGCAGGCTCTAAGTATTCCACACATATACACATACATAAGTAACACAATTGGTAAAGAGTAGAAACAATGTTCCAACCCGCTCTAACACAACTTTCACATGTACACACATGGTCGATGGATGGAAGAGACAATTCTCCAGCCACACCACACCATGCTTTATTCTTTCCTCCATTGTTTATATGTCCCAGCAAATTCTTTCAAGCTGTATACAATTACAATGTGATTGTGTTTTAGTTTCCTACCAGTAAATGATTATGATAAAAACAATGTGTTAATACATCATTAGCATTAAAGGAAATAACATTACGTATTAAGGTAAAAAACAAATTATTTTTAAAAACCTACTTACATTCATAACCAAGCAACTTATTATAGATTAACAAAGTATAAGCAAAGAAGGCAAATTTCTCAGCTAGTTTCTCTTACTGAAAGGCAGCAATTTGTTGTAATAAAAAAGAAGTAATTATTTTATTATTTATTTTAAAGTAATCTTGTAAAATTCTTAAAAGTATCACAAATGTAAACATTTATATAAAAATCAGTCATATCTACCTTAAATCCTCAAAATGTGTATCTACTCCTTAGCAATTCTTTATAAGTCCTATCAGGAAGCTGAGGGCAAAATAAGGGTATACAAAATCAATTAGCCCCCTTCCACCCTCAGTGAGAGTCCTGTAAGCCAGTGCTACCATGGTTTTGTTCTCTGAACAAAAAAGGTCCATATCTTTAAGTATGCCTTTGATCTTCATGGTGTTCTCTAAAGTTTTCATATCAGAGTCAGTAGTACCAAACATGGCTACAGACCTTCACTAAAATCTTTATTCTCCCAAAGGTTTTCTAAGGGTGGTGATCATTGTCAACAATCTACATATTTTTCAGGGTGGTGACTGAATCATGATGTGCTCCACCAGCAATGCCTGAAAGAAATCAAGCATTAATATTGTGAATGCCAGAGACACTGTCAGGTGGGGGACAGGAAGCACCCATAATGTTTTCAAATAACTCATAGATTCAGAGGGTTGTGAGGGCAAGAAGCAGAGCAGTACTTCATAACAGCACAATGTCCAATGTCATCTTAATGGCCATGCCACACCAAGGCCTACCCCTGTGGCTGTGGTAACCCATGGGCTGCATTCCATAAGTTTTAAGTTATTTGTCATTCCTCCTGCATGGCTCTTGGCCAGTCACTTCACTCAAGCTGTGAAACTGGGGAATCTCCAGTTGTTTGCCTTTGGAAGAGCAAACCACTAATACAACAGAGAGAGGAACTGTCCTCATCTCTAAACTACATTATCTTCAGCAACACTTGTGAATAATATGGGGTCTACTTCAACACAGATTGGAAGAGGTAGTATGATGCTATTGGTGTTTACTCTGTCAGGGTAGCATCATGATAGCATCACAGTATACCATGCTGGATTATCCACAACATATGGAGAGCTGAGAACCAGGCAAATGTTAAGAAACTCTAAAAGGACAAAGATATAGGGGACCCACTTGGTTTTACCCTTCCTCCCAGCCTGAGCTCTTAAGTTCTTTTGGAGGACACTCAAGTAATGCTGCAGTTTTACTGCCAATAGGTGACCAACTCCTTCTGCTTCAGCAGGTACTGCACTCTTTCCTCCAGTCTGTTATGCTCTTGTTCAGTAGATAATTGTGACTTGATGGAGGATTATAAGCATATGTGTTTGTGTTACAGTGTGATTGCACAGATACATGTACACTTGTGAACATACACAACTATATGTATGAACACAGAAAAGCACAGTGCATTACAATCATGTGTTCAGTTTCCCATTAATGCTAATGCAAGTGGCTATAACCTGCACTACTGTAGAAAAGAAAGTTAACTTTTGTCAGATGGAAAAAGATCACAATGGGAGGAAGAGATAGAGAACTCTGACAAAGTGCACAGTCAAGTGGACTCATGGGAGTCCTTTCCTTGCAACAAGGCACACTTAGCAAGTTCTCCAGGCTGTATAGGAAAGGCTTAGTTCCCCAGCAAGGACCAGCCCCTTGCTATCACACACTGCTTCCCTCTTGCTTTAAGAGAAACAGTTTTCTCCAAAAGGAGCTCTCTTAACCACAGAGCAATGAGGTCAGGAAACTAGAAAATCTTCACAAACAGGAGGCAAAGTAAAATTTTAATCCCTGTAAGGTGATTTTATCAGGGATTTGATTGGCTAACAGAAGGCTGATGATCTCATGGCCAAATGATGTATGATTTCATACCAAAATATATTTCATGGAAGGGCTGGACCACATTGTACATTTTAATTCTTTGATTGAAGAACATTGAGATAATCTCAATTTGGGGCTGCTCTAAGGAATGCTGCTAAAATCCAAATATCCCCTAGTTTCTCTGTGGACACCCACTTCTCATTCTGGAATCACTAGGTCACCTGGAAACTGCAGTTCAACTTTCTGAAGAATGGTACATGACTTCTGGCAGGGCTCTACCATGCACTGCCAACAGCAATATCTGAAGGGTCCTCATCTCCCCCAAATTTCCATGAAGTCAATTTTAACACAGTGTGAACAAGTTTGGGATAAAAGAAGGTACTGAGTGCTGCTGACACAGAGCTTTAGTGTATCAGGAGCCTAAGTGGGCTGCACTGCACTGAGACAGACCTGTTCTCACACCTCACCATGGCTATGTGAATTCCGCTTGTGTTGGAAGCACCTGCGAACACACGGCTACTCTAATCTCTCAAAGAACAAAATCCAGGCCAAGTTCTAAAGACAGGATAACTGATTCAGTGTTTGGCAAAGGTGGAAAGAAAATGCTAGCTGGCATTGAGGATTAGAAGAAAACAGGCTGTAGGGGAGAAACAGTGAACCTCTGACCATCCAGTGAGCTGTTACCATTTACCCAGGACAGAGAAGGGACACAACTTCCAAGCTACCCTTTCTGCCTCCCCAGGACCTTGATTTGCCACAGCAGCCTCCTCCTAACCTTTGTGTACCCCATTCCTTTGGTTTCCTCCAAATGATTGTATTGTAAATGAACATTTTTTGCCTCTACAAACTCCTGAGAACTTTTATATTTACAATCACAGGTTTTGTTTGTTCCAGGGTGGACATGTAAAAAGTTGGGTGGCTTCATGCAATGTTTGATACAGAGTGGTAAAAACCTGAGTGGCCATAGTACTTTCTCACCTAAGGTGGGTACAATCATTGTTAAAGATGTTCCTTCCATGAGCAAGTGAACATAAACATGTGCAGAAAACCACAAACATGTGTATGAGAAAATACATAGAAACACAGACAGACAGACAGACAGACAGACAGACAGACAGACAGAGAGACACATACTGACACATTCAAACATACAGAAGCAACCACAGCCACAAAAGCTCATACAGGCATCCGAAACCTACACATATACTCAACATGAGGACACAGATGCTCACCCATACCTGGGAAAGAATATATATGTGAATGCATGTGTGCTTATACACACATACAATATTGTATGAAGACCTTCACACATGGCCATATGTGCACACACAGATACACACATTCACAAAAACACATAGAGAGGGGCTCCCATCTGTACTCATATACCCACATGAACACCACTGGTAATGCACTAAGATCAAGAATTGAAAAATGAGACCTCATAAAATTGCAAAACTTCTGTAAGCCAAAGGAGACTGTTAATAGGGAAAAAAATTGCAACCAACAGATTGGGAAAACATCTTTACTAACTCTGCATTTGAAAGAGGGCTAATAATACAAAGAACTCAAGAAGATGGAATTGAGAATCAAATAACCATATTAATAAATGGGATACAGAGTTAAAGAAAGAATTCTCAACTGTGGAATACCAGGTGGCTGAGAAGCCCCTAAAGAAATGTTCAACATCCACTACTGGGCATATACACAAAAGATGCTCCAACATATAAGAAAGACACAGGCTCTACTATGTTCATAGTAGCCTTATTTATAAAAGCCAGAATCTGGAAAGAACCCAGATTCCTTTCAATAGATGAATGGATACAGAAAATGTGGTACATTTACACAATGGAGTACTACTCAGCTATTAAAAACAATGACTTCATGAAATTCTTAGGCAAATGGATGGAACTCGAAAATGTCATCCTGAGAGATGTAACCCAATCACAAAGAATCACATGTGGTATTCACTCACTGATCAATGGATATTATCCCCAAAGCTGGAAATACCCAAGATTTAATTTGTATACAAGATGAAGTTCAAGAAGAAGGAAGACCAAAATGTGGATACTTTGGTCCTTCTTAGAAAAGGGGACAAAATACCCATGGGAGGAGATACAGAGAAAAACTGTGGAACAGAGACTGAAGAAAAGGCCATCCAGAGACTGCCCCACCTGGAGATTCATCCCACATACAGTTACCAAACCTAGACACTATTATTGATGCTAAGATAGGGGATATAACTGTGAACAACACACTGCCTCCTGCAGACTTTCTCTGCTGAACTAACTCTATACTTAGCTACAAAAGGAAGGTCTTAGGTCTCCACCACATCTGGCTAGACTGTAGCTTCGCCTCCAGTTTAATGGAGCAGGGACCTTGAATGAGTCCTATTGTTTCTGACCATCCACTTAAGTGGAACTTAGGTCCTTTCTGATTATGGGCAGTGTGCTCTTTTCTGCATGGCTGATGGTCAATGTGATCTTGCTGGTGCTGCAGGTGCACTAAAGGTCTTGGTCCTATGGTTCTTCACCCCTGCATCACTCATACTTGTGCTCTAAGTGTGACTGTGTGGCATGGCAGTAAACAAGATGCTGGGCAAGTGTCAGTCAGTCCAGAGGTGCTGGCTGCCTAGCAGCAAACCCAAAGTCTACAGGAACTGCTGCCTGACCCAGGCAATCATTTATGTGAAGCCTCCTCCTTCATGCTCTTTTTGTGCTGGTCTAGACATGGTAGGTGCTGGCTATGGTACTGGAGTGCCAGCTGTCTTGAACACATCTCTTCTTCCACTCAAGCCACATTACCCTGTGCTTGGGGAAGTGCTGGCAGTGCTGGTTATGGATGCCTTCTGCTTGGATTTCTTCTGGCTCCAGTTTGCTGGCTTTGGCAAGTTCATGCAGAACTATCCGGGAACTTGGTGCTTCATCCAGATGGTCCACAAGGATTAATGGGATGCTTATTTGGATTAAGACTATATTTTCATCAAATCTACCCTCATTAGTATCCTGAAAGAGAAAAAGAGAATGGGACACTAGGGATCTATTCCAGGACTTACCAGCTGGGCACATAGCACCACTACAGAAGCCCACAAACATGACAAAGGTGATGACACACAGGGGTCATAAGAGCATCCTGCTCCTTTTGTAGAGTACTTCCTAGGGTCTTATCATACCCATACACCCACAGGATTGTCATAACCAGAGTCACAGGCAAGAAATAAAGAAAGACTTTCTATAATTCAATGAAAACAAAGATGCAGCATACACAAACATTTGGGACACAAGAAAAGCAGTGTTAAGGGTAAAAATCACAGTGCAGAGTGCTTTAATAAGGAATCTGAGGTTATCTTAGCCCAGCAACTTAACAACACACCTGAGGTCTCTAGGACAAAAAGAGGCAAACCTATCTAAGAGGAGTAGACAGCAGGGAATACTCAAACTCTGGGCTGAAAACAACCAAATAGAAACAAAGAGCTAGATACAAAGTGTCAACAAGAGCAAGAGCTGGTTCTTTGAGAAAATCAACAGGATAGATTAACCCTTAGCCAAACTAAGTGAAGGGCACTGAGACAGTACCCAAATTAACAAAATCTGAAATGAAAATGAAGACATAACAACAAAAACAGGAAATTTAAAATTCATTATGTCTTAGTAGAAAAGCTTATACTCAACAAATCTGGAAAATCTAGATGAAATGGATGATTTTATACACAGATACCACATACCCAAATCAAATCAAGATAAGGTAAACTATCTAAACAATCCCATGTCCCCTATAGGAGTAGAAAGAATAATTAAAATCCTCCCAATGAAAAATTCCCAGCACAAATGAGGTCATTGGTTCTCTAATCTGGAATGAGTCTGCACAAATCATCTTTGAGACTTTGAAGACAGGTGATTTTGGTTCTAACCATAGCACTTTAGGATACTTCCAAACCTTTTCATCTATAGGCACATGAAACAAAAGTTACTGCAAAGGGTGTGGAACCACACATTGTAGGCCCATGGAATCACAGTGTACTAGACTTGTCCAAGCTATTGGACCCTGTATAGTCAGGCTGGTCTACTTGTTTAAGAGCTGTGGTGGCTACCAGGATTCTAGTGAAAGAAGCAGAGAAGTTAACTCTGGGTTAGCATCTTATACTTACATTCACCCCATGCAGTTGAGACTCTTCTCAAAGGAACACCAAAACCCCAGCTGTTTAATGCATGTGTGAAACAGTAGCAGGTCCTATTTCTGAACCATCCTGGAGTCTGGTTTAAAAACCCCGCTGGCATCAATCTTGCCAGATGATGACCCACAGATGCTCATCAGTAACTGTAAGAGGAAACAAACATGATGAAAGAGATCGGTTTAGAACTACCCCCAGATTTCATGTAAGAGTTTGATGCATCACTCAGGATGGGTGGGAAATCTTCATTAAACATGGAACCAGGTACACAGGGGCTTCAGCATTTATTACAACAGAAACGATTTGGACCTAAGACTTATAGACCAAATATATGGTGAAAAAGAAGACCTGTTATCAAGTATCAGGACGCCACTATGCTTTAGTTACTGCATATGTGGATGTTATGATCTATAGGAAAGAGGGCTTATCACAGCTGGTGGGAAGGACATTAATAACAAAGAGGGATTCTTGGCTCTCCTCCAAACTATTTGCCTTCCTTTATGAGTTTCTTGCTTTCAATGCTGAGGACATAGACTTAATGACTCCTTCAGGGCCAGAGGTAACATGGAAGGGTGCTGTGTGAAGATCTATGACCTATGTACCAAGCAGCAATAGGTACGATGCATGAAGCATCAGGGACAGGTTGCCCTCATTACTAATAAACAAAGACAAGCCCATGGAACCATCCTCCACCTTATCTAGGCACTCTCCTATGTCTTATCCAGTTGTTCTGCGATAATTTACAAGACTTTTGTGGAGTTAGCCTCTTTCAAGAAACTGCATGATTGGCAAGCAACCCCTCCTACTCAATTACCAACTGCAGTTCATTAAGATAGATAAGCTAAACACACATTACACACCTACAGGCCATTATGCTAGAGGGGTTTTATTTGGGTGCCTACTTGACAGGAGCACAGAGCTTTGAGTTATATAGTCAGAGACTGTAGCTCATTTGCTTTGTAGGGTTCATATGATGTCACAGGTAGGAAGCAATTTGTTTTAGTGCCCACCAGAATTGCAAAATGAGTGGTTCTCATTGTCTTATTTTTTTTTTTTGGGGGGGGGCCAGGGCAGGGGGTTTGTATTTTTCTTTCCCTTTTCCCTGCATTGCAAAATGGTCTCTTAACCCAGTCTAGACCTTGGTTCACAGTGACAGAGCCTGAGTAGCAGCTTGTCAGTCCTGTTTCATGTCAGTGTTTCTAGGGTTCTTTCCTGGAGCTTCTATTCAGGAGCTGACTGGATGAACAGGGATGTGTGAAGAAAGGCTTCTCTCTGGCTGAGGGTTAGTGGGAGAGACGTTCGGCTTCAAGAAAAAAAATTTCTCCAACTCTCTCAACCTAGTCTGCAGAAGACTCTGCTCACTAAGCATTTTTAGTCCCTAAGGGATGGATAGCTCAGTCCTGGGTCTCACTTGAAACTTTAGCTTTTTTACATCCAATGGATCCTCCAGCATTGAGGTCTCCTTACTGTTTCCTGCTCACTTATGATTTCTGGTGTGTCTTGGGGAGGGGGATATGCATGTCTGTGCCAATATGTATATTGATGGGTGCGCTGAGAGGCCAGTTAATTACATGTGGTTTTGCAGTCTTTCTGCAACCTAAGCCCAGGTCTCTGACTGAATCTGAAACTTCCTGCTTTGGTTAAGCTATCTGACAAGCATCTTTGAATCATCTGTCACCTCTCAGCAGAGCTCCTGGTATTATTTGGTCTCAAGTCTCTGCTACAAGGGTAAGCTACTCATAGAGAGGAAGAACATGGTAGCTCTCTCCACATTTTTACAGATTTTATTGTTTTCGGTTTGCTGTTATTGTTGTAAAAAACCACTTTATTCACATGAACGAAGCCAATGCTGTCTGTTCCAGGTTCAGACACACAACTTGGCACACTGTGCTTTCTCATGAATTTCTTGTCATTAGGCTTAAATCCCTAGGGAGAGGGAGGAGGGTGTTGGTGACCCAGGATGGGTCTTATCATACAAATGTAGGCTCCACGTAAAGCACAGGTGAGTTTTCCCACCCAATAATACTTATTAAACAAACAGAACCCATATTGCCAAAACTTAAAAGTGAATAATTTCATTTTTAGCCCAGCCCACTCTTCCCAAACCTTACCATTTGACCTCAGATTCCCCTTTCCAGCCCTTCCGTCATTCATTACAACTTCCTATCCCTGGGTTGTTTGGCCCACCCATTTGCGGAACAACCAGGAAGCAAACATGGTACTCATGGAACCAGAACAGGATATGGGGCACAAAGGGGTGCTCAACAACAGCTGCACATATGAGACAAAAGTTGTCTCCAAGGATTTGATGGTCCTATTTACATGACCCTTTGGAACCTGAACACCAGCCTCTCATTCTCAAAAGGGAGTATGAGGCTCTTAGAGAGAAGAGGGCAAGAGTCCAGGAACCCCAGTGGCACATAGGATGGTTCCCTAGTCTGGTGGGAAAGCAGTGGGTTTGGTTGACTGACCACTGAGGCCATCTCACCTGGGTTCTTATAACTGGCCATCTGTTAGTCTTCAGAATCCAGTGGTCCCAGATACCAAGCTTCTTCCAGAATCTCCAAGTCTGGGTCCCTCCATGACCCAGGGACTTTCACACAGCACTCTTCCTCTCAATGCCTACCATATGGTGGCAGCAAGAGGAGCATCTGCATCTCCAACACTCAGGTCATGGGGACAGGTGCCCCGGCTGGAAGTGACCTTCCTGGCTGTTTCTGCAAGGGCCTCTCCCTCTGCTCTACCTCCCAGGCTGCCAATGCTATCCTATCACTCTAGGCAGAGGAGCTCCTGCTCCTGTGATCACCACCCCTTCCAGCTTTATGGAATGAAGAGGTGTCTAAGGATGTCACTTCCGGAATTATCTAGGACCCAGATCATCCCTCCTGCTCTATGGTGCCTCACTCAGAGAGGCTCTGGTCCAGCCTTCTCCCAGGACAGAAAGAAAGGCACCCCATTTATTGTTTTGTAATTAGAGTCTTTTATAATAAAAAGTTTTAAAATATACTTATTATAAAAATACAAAGTTAGACTTCTTTGCCTATCCTGTACTGAGATAACACCCTGGAAATTCATGGTGTGTCTTATTGGCTTCACCATGAGGATTCATGAAATCCTACAGTGCATCCCTCTGCTGACATTGTTTTGCTGAGTATTTCATGGACATGACTTTGCTTCAGGACACTTCCCCCTCACAGTTTTGTAGATTGCTGCATTTCAGAGAAATCATTGCATGCTAATTCCCTAGCTTGCTTTGAACGTCATTAGGGGTGTTTTAATATCACATGCACTGTAATGTGTTGTAAAGTTCATGGATAATAAACATGACTAACTGTCTTTTTAATGGTGCTACCAGGGTCTTCTGAGAGGGAGCCAAGGTAGGTTTAGAGAGCAGAATATGTTTCTACTTGAAGCTTCCTGGAGGATGTTCTTAAAACCCTCTTTCTTAGTATCTTGAATTGTGTGGACCAGCCTATCTGTATAGAGCTTATTAATTCTTGTAGGATCAGCAAGTATCTGCATGGGAAAAGTTCCTGAAACAGAAATAAGTACAGGCCTGACCAGCAGAGCCTGGGTTTGTCTAAGAGCCTACTACACAGCTTAGGTCCAACTTCCTTCTCAAGTGTCAGGAAATGTGCTGAAACATAGCAATCTTTGGATTGATGTGTGTGTCTCTTTGTGTCTGTGTGTGTCTATGTGTGTGTGTCTCTGTGTGTGTGTGTGTGTGTGTGCTTTTGTCCATGTGTTTGTTAGCAGTTTTATGTTGTGTATTTCTGTATTGGTAGGTCTTGTTTTAGGTGTTTGTAGTATGGTTACTTGTACATACAAGTGTGTATTTAGGTATGTCTCTGTGTGTGCATGTGTGTGTGTGCATGTACGAAGGCATGAACTGGTTTGTTTCTGAACATATGTGTACATATTCATATGTATCTATACATATATACACTTGGTCAGCAAACATCTTAAATGATAATACAGTCCAGCTTTAATGAGAAAGTACTCTATCAGTTCACTTTGCATCACAGAAACATCAAATACAGTAGCAGGTCATCATGCCTCTCCACCTAACTCAATAGAACTAAAGGAGACAGATAATGGTGTAAAGTCAGATATTCAACAGTTGGTAGAGAAAAACTATTCATCACTATTGAAACTGGTTGTAGAGCAAATCTATTTATCTATATTGAAATCATTTGTAGGAAAATAAAAGACTGTGGTACATGGAGGTGAGTAGGAGGCTGCCGTGTCAAATCCATGAGCCTGAGAGTCAACAAGGCTGGCTAAGGGTCCGTGACCCATCTCTGCTCTTCTCTATTAGCTGTGGTATCACGTCTTTCTTCATTAATATCCCTTTTACAGTTCAATGCTTTCCCTTGGGAAGATTTGTATACTGCGCACTCTTGCTGATTATAGTATCTCTTCAGTGAGCATGGATTCTGGGAGATGGATTCTCTGGGGATTCAGAGATGAAGAGGTTCACAAGAGGAACCCAGGCAGCTTCCTGCACTCTAGATATAATAACAGCCTTCACTTGAATGGTTGCTAGGCTCCCTAGAAGACCTCTGTACAGTGTTCTATTCAGACATTGTTATGCAGTTATTTTTCAATATAATATATATGGACTATTGGAGAAATGTGGTGTTTTATTTTAGCTCCAGAACAGTGTGTAGTTCACAATTAACTTGTAAGCTGTTTATTAAATCTGAGAAAAAATTTTAGGCCCAGATGCTCTGTGGCACTGCTTCTTTGGGGATACAAGGAAAGACCTTAGCTCAAAGGTCATACTGGATTGTCCTGCTGAATAAGCCTGGTGTTTGCTGGATAGCTGACATGACAGGTCCTCACCAGGCCTTTATGTCTTGCTCCCCTATGTCTGAAATACTCCAACAGAAACTCAAACAGGGCACAGAATAGGTCAAGGTATCCCGCAGACACAATTCTTCACCAGGAGCACTGATTGTGCAAAGTAAGTGAACCACCATTGCATCTCATCCCTATAACCATGGAAATCTTGGGCTGAATTTCTTCCTTTCTTTGGGTAACTATATATCATAAAGGCCTTTATTTTGTCTAGCCTCTGGTTCAGCAAGAGTGCATGTTTGGAAGCATGTCAGAGAAGTGCTGAGGGTCATTAAGATCTGCTGGTCATCCAGGAGGTGCCTTAGAATGCAAATTTTGCTTGTCCTCATGGGTCATCCTGAATAATTTCATGGAGATAAGTCAAGCGAATTTTAAGGACTTTGAGGTATTGTCTGTAACATGACTCCTACTTTGCTTTGCAAGGACTTGTCCAACAGCACCCCACCCCAATTGGGGCATAGCTACATTCATCTTGAAGACATTATTACCATTAGTCACAGTCTTTGCACTATATTTCTAAGGCCATCAACAGACGGTAGGTCTCTGTTGCAAAATATACAGCACGAGAATGCTGCTTAGCTTAAGAACTGTGTTTTGGTTTTGGTTACTTTTGATTTCCTTGAGTATATGATTTTCTTTCTTTTCATTTGAAGTTTTGTCATTTATTTGTTTTTGTTACTATAATTAATTTGCTGTTTTGTTAAGGCTATGTACTACATACTTTGACTCTCCTACTTTAAGCTTGTACTGAATAAAATTAATGTATTCTTATGAATAAAAACATAGTCTCTAATTTTTATCTCATAAGAACCTTCTGTATTCATGTGTGGTTCACAGTCTTGTAACACAAGAAGTACCAGGTAGGAATGGACCTCTTCAAGTGTAATGTGGCTTAGTCTTCATTATTTGTTCCCAGTCACAGCTACACAGAGAATTGTGCTTTTGGTGTGGATAGTGTGTCAAAATCTGTGGACCTAACTTCATGATGAAAAACATATCCATGCTGTATCTTTGTGGTCATAAATTCAGCTATGTTAAAATGCACTACTCCATGGATGCTCATGATGAACAAACAGAGGAGAAACACAAGAGTGTTTCTCTAATACATCCCAAGAAATAAAATTCACTAAGGGAATATCAAAGAAATTAGTAACCACAGAGCTGTGTGCCTTTTATTTCCTTGAATGGTAGCATCACTTATAACTGCAAAGCAGAGATCATGAATTCCAAGATCATTTGGCAGATATTAGGATTTTTGTTTGTTTGTTTGTTTTGTTTTGGTGGTGGTGTTGTTCTACTGATGATGAATTTTGTTCTCTTGGCCTGGAAAATGTATTTGATGATATTTTTTTAATTTGGTTAGGGTGTTGTTTCTGTTTTTGCATTATTTCATTTATGTGTATGGGTGTTTTTCTTGCTGTATGTCTGTACACTACATGCATACAATTCACTCGAGGGCAGAAGAGGTCAATGGATTACACCTGGAGCAGAAGTGATGGAGGATTTTTTTAAATTTTTATCTTATGTGCATTGGTGTTTTGCCTGCATGTATGTCTGTGAAAGTGCCAGATCATGTAGTTATAGATGGTTGTGGAGTTGGCATGTGTTGTATAAGTTGGCATGTGGAGGCTGGGAATTGAACCTGGGTCCTCTGGAAGAACAGTCAGTGCTCTTACCTGCTGAGCTATCTCTCCAGCACCCGAGATGGAGGATTCTTAATGCCACTCTTTAGATCTTCTAAGAAACAAAGTCTCAAATGGATAAGCCATCTATCCAGCACCTGCCTGGACTTTTGTCTTTCCTTGTGTGATGTATCAGCTGCACTGGATCACACCCAACCAAAGACAGAAGATTCTTGAGACCTCTAGGGTCACATACTTGGGGTAGGCATGCTCAGTGTTTAAACTCTGAGGCCTGCATGTAGGGCATTAGAGTGGGTTCCTGATCATGCCTCAGGATCTCTTTTTGTCAGGGTTGGAGCAGATCTCTCCTGTCTCATCCTGCATGACAATGCAGATTAGGCTTTATTAGATGAATTGCAGAATTGAAAACTGATGAAACCTTCTCTCCTGTAGAAGTTCAATTATAGGTTTAGCTAATGTCTGGTGAAAGAAGGCATGTTTTATTTAACTGGTACTTTGGTTTCTCAGTTGTGGGCACACAGTCAACAATCACCCTTACTGACATGGGTTCTTTTCCTTAGTGATGTCCCTCAGCATGGTACCATGCAGACATATGGCTGGGCATCTCTTCTGGGCCACTCTGGCCTTCCACCCACAATCTCTAGGCAGTGGCTGTCTGTCAGCATGCACCAACAACTCGCTGCAGGTCACCACCTGTCTATAAAGTGTTATCCTTTAAGATGCATGGCATTACCACACAGTTCTTGCTGGACTGTTTGCCTGTCCTGCACCAAAAGGTTTTTGAGACCAGACATTTCATTTGACTTTGTATTTGCTGTGTCTCCCATCATTGTTCAGTTTGGTTAAGAAATTAACAGTGAACACCTATATATTTATGCATCACTGTCTGCCAGCTTGAACCACCAGACTTAAAATACACTCTAAACTTAGAGTAAACTGTTTCTTATGCTTTAGTACAATGCATGCTACTCTATTCCTAGGTACCTCATGCCAAACCACTCACTTTATAATATTGGTTAAAGTCAGCAAATGGCATGGAGTAATATATCCTGAAGACAGACTGTAAGCATCTCACAGGCAGGCTTGAACTCTCATTCTCTTTCTCCTCTTTAATGCCTATGTAATAATCAGCCTTCTAAGAACTTGTTGAATGGCAGAGATTTTACCCAGAAGTCTTTCAATGGCAATGGTCAATACACAACTCAACACAAGCAATCAGTCAAACAAAAAAGAGGAAGGTATTAACTATGTAACTGAGTGAGAAGTGACCTGGCTTCCAGTGCTTAAGCTATTGTCAGCAGGATTTCTCACTGCCCTTCTTTGTTTCTTGTTTGGCTTTTCTGTGTTTGCTTTCTTGTGTTCACGGGAAGACATCTTTTGTCTTACATGGGTATCGTTTTAACTTAGCAAACATGTTAAGGGTATCACTTTATTCTCTTCCACTGGGGATGATATCAGAAGAGGACTGTAACTTATCAACTAGATTTGGCTGCCATCCCTAAGCAACTCAGTGTGATCACATGAGTTAACTCTTGATGGCCAGGCTTGTGTCATTTGCTTGTTTCTATAACCAGAGGATGGCTGTTACATGGTACAATCAAAACAGATTTGTGTATCTAACATTCCAAATCAGCACTTAGAACCACAAATATTTTGTGTGGTAGGGCTTTTTAAAATCTGTGGATTTTAATATGTAACATACAAATGTAATAATTTATATAATCAAAATAAGAGACCTTGAAGATAAAATAAAAGTTTAAACAGGAAGCTCATACAGGCTTTGCTTACACTTTATATAAATATGCTTAGCCTGAAGATAATTTAATATACATATTATGACTTACTGTCAGATGTGGTGGTACACGCTTTTAATCCCAGCACTTGGGAGGCAGAGACAAGTGGATCTGTGAGTTGGAGGTCTGCTATCCATAGCAAGTTCCAAGTCACCAAGGACTATATACTGAGAAGCTACTATAGAAATGTACAATTAGAATATATTTACTATGCCTGACATTTCTGTGCAAACCCTCATGTGAGGTCCACTTGTGTTTCCATGAAGAGACTCCCGTTTTGCACTTTGGAGCATTTTAACACTGTGAGTTTTCACGTGAGGGATGCTCAACCTATAGTCTCCTCCAGAATGTTCCAAGATAGGGAACTCTGGAATTCCCAGAGCACCTTAGTAAGAAAATACACAATACTGCTCTCAGGGAAAAAGCTGACCTTTAGAACTTGGATACATTCTAAGTATTATAATCTACTCCTGAAAATAACTTTCCACTCAATAAGGCATCACAGGTGGTCCAAAATCCCAAAGTATTTGGAATATTTTCCAAGAACCTACCTGTTTTGTGCCTAACTTGTTTTTTTTCCCCCGTTGGACAAGGTACAGATTGGAGGTATAACCTTCTAGAAGTGAATTAAAACTCATTAAAAATGATGGAGACTATTATGTCCTGTTTGTCATGCATGAGATGTGCAAAGCCAAGACTGGATCAGGCTCCATGAAGTTCTTAAGGAACAATTTTCTTGGTATAGGAAAATTTTTAACAAGTTCCTCTCCACAGGGTTGGCTGAGAAAGTGGACTTGTCAGTGACTGAACACAACTTAATACCCATCAGAAATAGGTGAGTAGCCACTTTTACCAACAGGGCTTGTCCAAAGGACACTCTGGCAGGGCAGCCTTTTGTGCCTTGAAGTAACTATTGGGATTCAGCTTCATGACTGTATCTTTTCTCTTTCCTACCTTCAGGAATGTTTCAGCATACAAAGCAGATCATTTTTGTTACAGATTCCATCATTAATGTGGAAGCCTAGGAAACATTATCTTCCTGAAGTTCTCTATCAACTTCTTCAAGCCTTGATGATAGAATCAATGCCAAAACTGAAAAATGCATTCCTAATTCCATTTATCTTTAAGGGGAACAGGCTTTTGTCTAATTGAGAACTTGGAGTAAAATCTTCCTGTAGAAAAGAGAAACAGGCAATCCTATATGTTTCATTTAAGTAACAGGTCACTCATTGAATGAATAATTGACATTAGTGAACTGGTTGAAGGCTAGTTAAATGTGTAGCTTATTCACTATTTGAATTTTAATTGTGTTTTTCTATTCTAGTTCTCAACTGAGTAAGTACTTTACATTGTTCCATCAAACAAAAGTATTGTTTTTGGACAATGGTGGTGTATGCCTTTAGTCCCAGCACTTGAGAGAGAGACACAGACATATCTCTGAAGCTGAAGCCAGCCTGGTCTACAGAGCAAGGTCCAGGATAGCCAGGGATACACAGAGAAGGGAAGCCCTGTCTCAAATACAAACCAACAACAAAACAATAGTATCATAAAGGGAACAGACTTCCATTTTCTTTCTTTAGGTGGCTAAGGCCACACTATTTTACAGCATTCAAGGGGATCAGTAAAGATATTACAAACCCAGAACAACTGTGGAAAATGAAGCCTCAGCAGAACCTGGAAGATGACAGTTACTTGGTAAAATAATGCCTATAAAAGTAATAAATGAAATCTATATACTTCAAGTGTATTCTGAATCTCCTAGTGTTGGGAAGGGCACTCCTTTCTAATCTGCTGATCTCTGTGCTCAGGTGCCTGTAGCTGAAGCTCTATAGTACAATTGAAGTGACTTGACCAATTATCAGTGCTTAGCTGTATAACCTCCATTGTTCCCTGAAAACCCTGGGTCTTGCATTTCTATGAATCAACTGGACCAGATCATCCCCAGAGCCTTTGGGTCCTTTCTAACACCTGTGCTTCTGAGTTTCAAAGCAAAAGTCATGATAGCCTGTATAATAGTAGTTTTGTAAGCATTTTTATAGGTAGATTACTAGAGAGTTCACCATGTAATCAGTGACTGACTGTTTAAACCAAATAAACTGTTTTGTGTAAAGAATCAGTTGTGTCACTTTAGATCAATAGCAATGTTTCTTGCTACATCATTTAAAAGGTGGCAGGAATTTTTGGTGCCAAACAGTTACCGTTTGAAAATATTCAATGTGCAATTCCAAAAATCACAAGCATATATGCCATAAAACAAAATTATTTTCATTTTTCCATTTAGCTCTCTTACTTGGTGTAACGTAATGTTTAGCCACAAAACTGTTCTTGCTGGTTCACTCAGGCTGTTTTAAAATGCAGAAATTACAGAGCAATTTCCTTTCTGGGTGGAGTGCTTAGAAAGATATTGGATAGAAGAATGATTTATGTCAGGTGACAAGAGAACTCATCCTTAGACACTGGCAACTGTGGGTACTGTGGGGATGATTCTGTGTGCAATGAGAAGGAGAACCCGAACATCTGACAGCAGTGGAAGCTTCTCCTCCAGCACACTTGGAGCTATGAAAAAAAAGACTTAAATAAGCAAGCAGTTCAAAAAGAACATGATAGGAAACACTCTGTGGTCTTCATTTGAGTCTTTAAAATTTTTATTTCTTGTTATTCCCTGTGGAAACAACAAATTGTTCAACACAAATTTTTTTTTGAATCGCTGTTTGGCACAAAACACGGTGGACAGAGAAGTATAATTTGTTGGAAAGCAGATCGTGTCTGCAGGAGTTCACTAGATAGTTAAATAGCTTTTTCTAAACTTTCTGATCATTAATTCATCTCTTTCAGAAATATTCAGCAAAACAGAGTATTGCTGTAGTAGGGACACATTCTGCTGTTGCCCCAAAGTGAGGGAACAGAGGTGTGCATCAAGAGCCATGGATGGCAAGAGAGTGGAGGAGCTGTTGGCCAAGGCAGAGCAAGAGGAGGTGGAGAAGCTGCAGCTCATCAAGGTGCACAAGGAGCTAGAGCTGGAATTCGACCTGGGCAACTTGCTGGCTTAGGACCACAATCCCCCCGACAGTGCTGCGCCAGGCCAGGCCTTCGCTGGAGGCTGAGCTGCGGGCCCTGGCTAAGGACAACATGCAGCTTCTCATCAACCAGCTGCTGGCAGCTGCAGACCATGGAGCACATGGAGGAGGCGGTGGTACTGCGCTTGCTGGAGCCTGCCACATGCCTGCCCTGCGAGAAGTTGCTGCCCTGGCCACTGCCCCTCACCCGCTGGCCTTAAGGGCATCCCATCAGTCCCAAAAAGAAGACCAACTTCATGTGGGATGAGGTGAGTGGACAGTGGGGGTGTCTTGGGGCTACAAGCACGCACAGGATGACACTAAGGAATGGCTCATCAAGGTGCCCAGGAGTGCTAACCCCATGGAAGACCAGTTCACCAAGAGGATTCAGGCCAACAAAGAACGCATGGCCAAGAAAGAGATGAACCTTCTGTAGAACCTGGCCTGTGAGCACAAGATGCAGATGCCCAGCTCAGCTGGGCTGCACCCTAAGGGACACCAGAGTAAGGAGGAGCTTCGTTGGGAAGCTTCCAGGAGCGCCTCCCCAAGGAGAAAGCGCCCCAAAGCTCTGGCAAGAAGAGGAAGTTTCAGCCCGCCTTTGGGGACTTCCCAGCCAAGAAAAAGCACCAGTGGGAGCTACTTCAAATCATGAGCAGTAATAAACCTCAGCTGGACGTGACAAGGGCCACCAACAGCAGATGAGGGAAGAGGTCCAAGAGGAGCCTGCCAAGAAGAGGAAGATGAGCCAGAAAGGCAAGAGAAAAGAGGGCCTGCCAGGACCTTCCTGCAAGAGAAAGGGCAGCCTGCCTGCTGGGTCAGGGAGAGAAAAGGAAAGGAGGCCTGGGAGGCAAGAAGCATTCCAGGCCACCTGAGTCAGGGGGCAAGAAGACAGGAGTGCCGCGCCAAGGTGTGAAGAGGAGGAAGTAGCGTTCTCACCTCTGGACCTGTTCTGAAAATCTAGGACTGTACTAAAGGTTAAGTTGTGCATGCTGCAGGCTGGCTCAGGAGGTGGCTGCTGTCCTCAGTGAGATTGACATTGAAGTGACAGGTTTGCCTCCCCAAGAGAGTCAGTGCTGGACTATGAACTAATGGAGACGCTGACTGGAAGTTAGTGTATTTTGGAATGTGAGAATTATAGAAATGATATGGTCAGAACCAGGAGTAAGTTAAGGCCTGCCTTTTTTATCTTGACTTTGGATAGTGGGTAAGAGTTGATCAGATTTCTGAGTTATAGTAGATTGGTTTCAACATTTTTGCATTATTTTTGTAACAAACCTTATATATTTATCAAAGCAAAGGAGGATGGGGGAAAATTACGTCCACCTGTGATTTACAAGTATTGTAAAGGTATGCTTTAACCTGATGTTGCTTTTAACTTTTACTGTTGATAGGGGTTGTATGTGAAGTCAGTAACCTGGGTACCAGTACGGAGTGTGCTTGAGAAAAACAAAGTAGTTACAATGGTTATAAAAAGACCCCTCCCTGGGCGGTGGTAGCCCATGCCTTTAATCCCAGCACTGGGAGGCAGAGGCAGGCTGATTTCTGAGTTCGAGGCCAGCCTGGTCTACAGAGTGAGTTCCAGGACAGCCAGGGCTACACAGAGAAACCCTTTCTCAGAAAAAAACCAAAAATAAATAAATAAATAAATAAATAAGTAAATAAATAAATAAATAAATAATAAATAAAAAGACCCCTTGTATTAGGAAATCTTTGCCACTAACTATTAATATTAAAAGTATAGTGGTTTTTGATGTTGGTTCAGGTTGTGCATTTGGCCAGTGAATTGCTTTAAGTGACATATTGGAACCACACTAAGTAATGGTAATTAACCTTGTAATGGTAATTAACTCCAGAAAATGGTTGTCATTTTGTTTGTAACTGATGGCTTTTGTTTAATTGGCTTGAGTTTACCAAGTGCTGGCCTGGAATTCAGTATGGAGCCAAGGCTGAGGTTAGAGAGGAGCAGCCACACCCAGCAGAAGATTTCATGTTTATTTCTGTCCTGGATGTTTTTCCTCGTTTCATTGTTTTATTTTTAGTCTTAATAAACTTATCTTTGCAAAATTAAATTATATATATATATATATATATATATATATATATATATATATATGCAAAGAGTAAGACTATACAATGAAATTCATACTTTCATTGATTGAAATCACCCTGCTATTCCTGCTGTTCTCATAAAACCACAACCACATAATGAAATTCATTTCTATACTAGGATTGACTATTATTCCAAATCCTTTTCATTTTACCTAATAAATCCCCTGCTGTTTCTCTGCAGAATTGCCACCTTTGATCATTGTCATAGTGATACTACCTGGCTGAAGGAAGTAGCCCAGGACAACACAAATAATTTGGAAAGGACTTACATGATGTTTTCACTCTTACACCTGAGAGGTTAGGTCACATTGTACCATAGATTCAGAAGGCAGAAGCCATAGATGACAGTGCCAAACACAGTCCTTCCTGAACTACTGGACACATTTAAATGGAGGTTTCACTGGATCTCAGTGAACTCTTGAGTTCTCACTGGAACTCAGAAAGGTAGATATTGGAGAAGTGATGGCTAATGGAACTACAGAGCAGCAATCCAATGTCCCTGTTGACCTTTGCTCAAGATGCCTACTATGTCTGGTTGTAATGGAGAAAGGGAGAAAGTGGGGTTTTATCTTCTGAAGAAGAGACATAAATTTTACAATTGGATATTCCCTTGGACCTGAACTCCTTCCTATATTGCCATGAACAAGGGAGTTTACATTGCAAAAATGGGATTGTGGAAACACATGTCTGAATATATTGAAACAATGTCTCCTCTCAAGGCATGTGCACAATAATTAGATATAATCCAACTTGCATACAATTAAAGGTGCAGGAGAACCATTGTTGCATTTGGGAACCAGGACACCCTGGGGAACTGGACTGTGGTACATGTATGGTGCCTAAGTGTAGATTTATCATGGAGAAGAATCTCCCTCAAGCAAGGACCCTAGACCTTTAGGTACTAACAAAGATGAGCTGCTCATGCCAAGGCCCTAACCAACTCTCCCGTCCAAAGTGCTTGCCTTGTAATGAAGCAGAGAGAAATCTCTAGCTTTGAAGGGAAAGTTGCCAAGGTGTATCCCCTGAGTCAAAAGAGAGACTCCAGGAAAGGGCACCTCAGAAACTGGTCAATGCGGGGCAAGCTGGTCAGCAGGTAGGCCATGGCAGTTTCCAGTGACATCATCAGTAGTCACTTCCCTGGACAATCTCTTGTATCCAGGAGAACCCGAGAATCTTCTGTGATGTCACCAGTGTTGTGGTAACACCAACTGCCTGTGGGGTATTCCTTCAGAGCCTCTGGGTTCACAAGCAGTCATGTTGTCCATGCTGCTCAGGCTGTTTCGTCGGGACAGTACAATACAACCAGAGACCAGACCTAGGCAGAAGGCATTCTGTAAAGCAGGAAGAAGGAGATGGCACTGGGGAAGACACAGTGAGTCCTGGGCAGTGCATGGGGAAGCTTCCTGGAGGAGGGGACCTTGAGCAGGTCCTTACTGGAGAAGGGCTTAGCATCTGGAGCCTCAACATTTCTCAATGGCAGACCCAGAGTCCAGAATTTCTGATGATTACTTTCGCAGAGATCCAGGAATTGACAAGCCTTCAGTTGCTTTCTGAGAGATATGAATTTCCTGCTGAGTGGCAAAGCATGCCAGATGAAAGTTCTCTGAGAATAACAAAGCCTTGCTCTCAGGATAGAGTGCTGAAGCATTTCATCCTCAATAGATTCCTGTAGGTTACATGAATATGTGATGCCAAGAACAGAGAGGGATAATCCCCTTGTCAAGTATCAAGGTCTCAGAGACTTTGGTCTGGAACACACAAGATGTGGGCTGAATTACAGTCTGGGATAAGTGTAGTAGTGTGTGGTATCTTATCATGCATTTAAGAAGCAAGGATAGGTGTTGGCTTGTGGGAGATGTTTCGTGCTGGTGTTTATGGTCATTTTTTTTTTTTTTGTGCTAAGCAGTACAGACTACATCTTCAGATATAAACTGACAATGCCCTCAATTTCTTCTTGACTGGGAAAGCTTAAGCACTTCAGGGTTAGTGGGACTGCAGTAGGGACTGAGCCTTATGTTTAGTGATGGTGGTTGGGAGCAGGGACATAGGTGTGGAGTCCAGCTTGAAGATAGCTTTCCTGCTCTTTCAGGAATTCACTGTGTCTCTAGAATTCCCTCTTCCTCAGGCTTCTCTGTGGGAGTAAGTATGGTTTCTCCTTTTCCTGTCGTATTTTCCCTACAAGTTTCCTTGTGTTTCTCTACCTGAAGGGTCTGTTGGGAAAGAGTCCTCCCAAGCCTACACCATCAGTGAGCAGGAGCAGAGAGTGAAGAGGTTGGAGAAGCTCAAAAGGGACCTCGAAAGAATGAGTAATGAGAGAGACGAACTCCGGGGAATCCTGGCACATTATAATGTCAAGGATTTGAACAACAGGTAATCATTATGCCCAGTTCTCAGTTGACTATCTTGGGCCCTCTCTGCTGACCCTAGATTTCCACATATCACAGGAGGCTACAACTCCAGGCTGTCCTCATGTCAAAATGCATTTTGCTATTGGATATTAAACACAGAACTTGAAGTTCAGACAGGAGTGAGATGGGGTCACAAGCTCTTTTGATTCCTCCAAAAGAAAACTATAGCCTGTGGCATGAATCATTCAGGAAATAGCAGTATTAGTGTGTGAGCTCTTATCATGCATTTTAAGATGCCTGGACTGGTATTGCTTTGTGGGAGATGCTAGCTGCTGTGTGTTTATGGTGAATCATTTTTGTACTTTTCTGGAGCTGCTTTGGGTTCATTTCGTCCTGTCAACAACTGGGAGGACCTGGTTCTATATGCTGCCCCTCAGTGTGAGTGTATTTCTCACAAGTCATCACTGCTTTTCTCAAATTCTGTTCAGTTTACACTGAGATAATGTCACATCACTGTATGTACTTGACATTGTGATAGTGTATGTGTGTATGTGTGTGTATGTATGTCTGTGTGTGTGTATTCCACTTAAGATCCAGGGAGTCTGTGTAGTGTGATGGGGCTGGAGACTTTACCTGACTGACTTTTTAGGTAATGATAGTGATGAGGCCATGGAGGGTCACTTGTAGCATCACAGCACATGATCTCTGTGTGCACCTCTGATGGGCATTAGAAAATCTGGATATAGGCAGTAAAACCTTTTCCCTGTAAATACTGAAGTGTGGAATTTATGTAGTGATAGAACCAAGGATTGAGAAAACCTTGTCTACAAGGTGAAAAAGTGTCATCACAGGATTAATTTGGACTCAAGACTGTGGCATAGGCACCTGGAAAGTTCTTGGAGACTTAATCTATTCCTTCAAGACCACTCATGGAGCCAAAGCAGGTCAGCTCCCATTTTTTAGTTCCCTAGCTCTACTGTGCCCAGATCAAGTGTAACAAGTTTAATAAGCACCAAGAGGACCCAGTACAAAGGCATTAGGTTGTGGTATATATGGGCTGAGGTAGTTCACGATTCAACTTGAATTGATGTAATCCTTGAATCCTTAGTTCAGGGATTATTTGCTCCTTGGGCCACACCCTTCCACAGGTTCAACTTTGAGATGATCATGCTGGAGATGCAACATGACCAGGTGACTCGCGATCTCAAAAACATTCCGAAGCAGATCAGTGAGGCCTTGTATAAGTGCCAGGAGTTGACTAAAAATAATCAACTTTACAGGTGAGTGACTCACACTGTTGTTTCCCCAACACTAGGCACAGAATGTGTCTGCCCATCATTTTCTTTAAAACAAAGTGAGGACTCTGGTTCTATACTGTTTGCCTCTCAACAGGAAGCTTCCTCCCTCAAAGAAAGGCTCTAGGATTGTGATCTTTTAAAATCATTTTGATCAAGTGTGATGAGTCTGTGAGCCCCTCCAATCATTTTCCTTCCCAAGTCAGTATCCTCTAAATAGAAAAGGTGTGCACCTTGATGGAGACATCAATCAACCTTGAGTCTCTGGGGCACTGAAAACACATTTACAGATCTGGTTTGCATGAGACACATAGAATGATGTGTATCTGTTCGGTCTCCTCTCTTCTCTTCTCCTAGAGCAGCTTTGCCCTGTCTCTACCTAGAGGTGGTTCTCTAATACCAAAGCCATATATGCAGTCATTGGTCCCATGTCCTCTTCTGGGAGATACATGAGTCCCTGTTGGTGTCAGGGATTTCAGAAGTACCTTCAGTCTTTTGGAATGTTGCTTTCTTCTGGATTTGACCTTCCTATATGTGAGGTCCCATGGCTACTCTGGTCTGTAGTCTGGGGCTGTCTGGGGATCAGGGCCCATGATGAGAAGAAATGGTACTTGGAGAAGTGGGAGGAAGATGGATGGTGCCTGGGAATAATCACCATTTCTTCTTTGTGGTTCAGCATCAGGAACTGTCACCTCCTGACAGAATCTCTTCGTATGAAGAGTGAAGTAAAAATGCTCTGGAATGAAAACAGGCAGCTGCTTAAGGAGCAGATTAAACTGGAAGTGTGTTCTAAGGAAACAAGGAGGCTATGTGTGGAGGCCAGCATGAAGATCTATGACAAATTTTCCAAGCATATCCAACAGGTAAGATGCATGGAGGATGCTTAGGAGCAGGTTGCCCTCATGTCTAACCATAAACAATGTCAAGCCCAGATAACCATCCTCCACCTTGTCCAGGCACTCTCCTAATTCTTATCCAGTTGTTCTGTGATCATTTACAAGACTTTCTGTGGAGTTAGGCTCTCTCAAAAACTGGATGATTGGCAAGCACACACTCCTGATCAACTACAAGCAGAAGTTCATTAAGACAGATGGGGTGAACACACATTACACACCTACATGCCATTGTACTATAGGGGTTCTATGTGGCTGCCTCCTTTGCAGTAGCACAGAACATTGAGTGATGAAGTCAGGGCCTGTAGCTAGTTTGCTTTGGACCCATGGCTCCAGCTGCATATGTAGGGGAGGATGGCCTTTTCAGACGTAGGTGGGAGAGAAGGTCCTTGGTCCCATGAAGGCTAGATGCCCCAGTGTGGGAGAATTCAAGTGCATGTAGGTGTATGGCGGGCTCAGTGGTGGTACATCCTCATTGAAGGAGGAGGAGGGGGATGGGATAGGGGGTATCTGGGTGGGGAAGATGAAGAAAGGGGATAACATCTGAAATGTAATAAAATATCTAACAAAAATTATTTAAGAAAAAAAGGTGGGGGGAGAGGTCTTGTGTCTTTTCTCTTCCTCAACCCTGCATTGCAAGACGGTCTCCTAACTGAGCCTAGACCTTGGTTCATACTGACAGAGCCTGACAGATAGCTCATCCATCAGTCCTGGTTTCTGTCATTGTTGCTAGAGTTCTTTCCTGTAGCTTGTATTCAGCAGCTGACTGGATGAACAGCGATGTTTGAAAGACTTCTCTCAGGCTGAGGGTTGGGGTGAGAGATGTGAGGCTTCAAGAAAAAGATTTCTCAAACTCTCTCAACCTAGTCTGCAGAAGTTACTAATTTTTTTTAGTCCACACGGGATGGATTACAGAGTCCTGGGTCTCACATGAAACATCAGATATTCACAGTCTACATTCAGTGGTTCTTCCTGCATTTTGGTCTCCTTACTGTTTCCTGCTAACTTATGATTTCTGGTATGTGTGTGTGGGGGGAGGGGGGAGTCATATGCATGTCTGTGACAATATGTATATAGATGTGCCTGTTGAGAGGCCAGTTAATTACATGTGGTTTTGATCAGTCTGTTTTGGTTAAGCTGTCTGACCAGCATCTTTGAATCTTCTGTCACCTCCCAGGCAGAGCTCCTCGAATTGCTTTGTCTCAAGTAACTGCTACAAGGTTACATAACTCACAGAGAGGAAGAACATGTTTATATGTTTCATTGTTTTGAGTTTTCTTGTTGCTGTTGTAAGAAAACAATTTCTTAACTTAGAAGAAGCTAATGCTGTCTGCTCCAGGTGTCAGATACACAATTGGCCCACTGTGCTTTCTTATGATCTTTCTTGTCATTCAGTTGAAATCAGCAGGGAAAGGAGGAGAGCGTTTGTTTGCCAGGATGGGTCTTACCCAAGACACCTAGGCTCCACATAACCCACAGTTGAGTTATTCAACCCTTTATCAAACAAACAGAACCCATGTTGCCAACACTTAAAAGTCAATAATTTCACATTTAGCCTAGCCCACCCTTCTGAAATCTTACCATGTGACTTCAGTTTCTACTTCCCAGTCCTTCCTTCATTCATTACAATTTCCTAGCCTGGGGTTTGGAGGCCCACCCATGTGAGGAACAACCACAAAGCAGACATGTAACTCCTGTAACCACAGCAGGATATGGGGCACAAAGGGGTGCTCAGCAACAGCTGGCTGCACACATGAGACAAAAGGTGGCCCCAAGGTGGTCCTTTTCAAAGGAAACTTATGGACCTGAACACCAGCCTCTTGTTCTAAGATGGGAGTGTGGGGCTCACCACAGTGTCAGTGTCAGTTCACTTTGCATCAAGGAAACATGAAACAGAGCAGCAGCTCATCATGCTGCTACACCTAGCTCATTAGAACAAGAGACAAATAGTGGTTTAAAGTCAGATTGTCAATCATTGGTAGTGGGAAATATATTTATCACTATTGAAACTGGTTATAGAGGGAAATCTATTTACCCATATTGAAATCATTTATAAGAAAAAAAAGCACTTTAGTACATGGAGGTGAGTAGGAGGCTGCTGTGTCAAATCCATGGGCCTGAGAGTCAACAAAGCTGCTTAAGGGTCTGTGTCCACCTCTCTGCTCTTGGTGGATAGTGACTGCCTGCTGGAAGGTCAGGTGGCTCATTGCATCTTCTCAGCATCCTAGTTTGTTTTCCTCATTACCTCCTGCCTACCATTTTTTCCAACTTTGCCTAAGCTTGACTCAGTTATCTTTGGCCTTGGAGTTTGTCCTGGGTATAACTCTGTGAAACACTGAGTTGCTTGGTGTTGCATCTGCAGCAAGAAGAAGGCCCATACCTCTGATGAGGTGCTAGAACAGGGCTGCCTCAGACAGCCCCTTAGGCTCCTGGTAGTCTAAAGCACTCACCCTGTGTTCTGCCTGTAGCACTCTGTAAAGGCTGTCATTCAAAAGTGATTTGGTTTGAGTTAAAATCATCCTCAAGGAGGGCTGGAAGAAAAGAGGAACTTCAGACATGGCTGATGATATAAAATGGGGCAGCCCTGTGAGAAGCCATGTCCAACTCTTCAGAAAATGTATAGTTTCTCTAGTCCCCATTGACCCAGCCACTCCAGAACAAGAAGTAGGTGTCCACAGAGAAATTAGGGCAAATCATGGTTGTAGTGGTACTCCACAGAGCTGCCCTGAAGTAGAAACTATCCAGATGTTCTTCAGTCAAGGAGTGAACAAGTATACTGTAGTACAGCCCTTCCATGAACTATTGCCTAGGGTGATCATACATACCACCTTTTGGTCTTGAAGTAGTCAGACGTATTTTCCACAAAATATCCCTGACAGAATCTCCTTAACTGAAAAAAGGTCTCACTTTGCATCCTGGTTACAGAGATTTCCTAGTTGTCTGGGCTCATAGCTTTGGTTACAAAGCCACACAGGCTGTGGAAAATGGAGGGCCTATTGGAAGATGCTGCTAACTTTAGAGTCCCTGAGAAACAGGGAGCCAGAGGCAGGAACTAGCTTGTCCACCCTGATCCCATGTGCCTTTGCTGGGAACCAAGCCTACTGTGCACAGCCTTGGGAACTTCCTAAGCAGGCTTTCATACCAGGGCAAAACTCCATATTTCTATCCTTTGTTTATTAGGGAAAAGCATTTATTTTATTGAGCTGTCTATAGGCTATGACTACCATGTTCATGTCCCATTCAAGGTTTTTTTTTTTTTCTTTTTTTCTTTCTTTTTTTTTTAATTAATCAGATTATGTTTGTGAGTACACTGTCTCTCTCATCAGACACACCAGAAGAGGGCATCTGATTTTACTAAGATGGTTTGTAGGCTACCTTGCGGTTTTGGGGAATTGACCTGAGGACTTGCAGAAGACAAATCAGTGCTCCTAACCGCTGAGATATGTCTCCAGGATTTTTCAATTCAAGTGTTTATTTCTTATGGCTTTATAGTGTCCTGGATGATCTCTTATATTAACAAGATCAGGGAAAGTCAAAATGTTCCTGCAACTGTATGTATGAACATGTGCTTTTGTGTGTTCAGGAATGTCTGTGTCTGTCTATGGGTGTGATTGTGTATGTGTCTATGTATGTGTTAGTGTGTGTGTGTGTGTGTGTGTGTGTGTCCATTGCTGGGCTCAAACAATGCAGGATCATTTTGCTGTCTCTGAGATATGAGGTACTAGGATGGGATAGCAGGAGCCAAGAAGATTTCCTATACCTGTATAACTGTATTTTTGGGTCTCAGGCCTTCCACATGATTCTCTGCCTCAGTCACCTAGGAGCAGCTCAGAATATTGTTCTGATCTAGTTTAAAAGAACTCCTGTCCATGATCATTCTTGTGATCCACAGAGTTTGTGTCGATTGTGTACTCTTTCTTCACTTCTGAGCTCTCTGGTATGACCTGAGCCTGTTGTCCCTTAAGTCACCCCACAAATAATACCACAGTAACTATAAACATAGCAGGGGTATCCTTTTTCCTTCATGAATATTTGTTTTAAAGTTCAAGGCTTTCCCTTGGGAAGATTTGCATGCAGCACACTCTTGCTGATTATAGTATGTCTTCAGTGAGCATGGATTTCCTGTGAGATGGTTTCTCTGGGGATTCACAGATGGAGGGGTTCACAAGTAGAACCAGGCAGGTTCCTGCACTTCAGATATAATAAGAGCCTTCACTTCAATGGTGGCTAGGTTCCCTAGAAGGCCTCTGTATAGTGTTTGATTCAGACATTGCTACACAGTTATTTTTCAGTATAATATATATGGACCATTGGAGAAATGTGGTGTTTTATTTTAACTCCAGCACAGTGTGTAGTTCACTGTTCACTTTCAAGCCATTTTTTAAATCTGAGAAAAATCCCAGGCCCAGGTGCTCTGTGTCTCTTCTCCTTTGGGGATACTGGGAATGACCTTAGCTGAAAGATCATACTGGATTGTATTGCTCAATAAAGCTGGTGGTTCCTGGATAGCTGACATGGCAAGTCCTCAACAGGCCTTTGTCTCTTCCTCCCCTAGGTCTGAAATAATCCTCCTGAAGCTCAAACAGGCAGACCAGGTCAAGATTTCCCTCAGACACAACTCTTCACAAGGAGTGCACATGTTGAAGAGATTATTACCATCGTTGGCAGACTTTGGACAATATGTCCAAGGCCAGTAACAGGCTGTAGGTCTGTTCTGTAAAATCTGCAGCTAAAGAATGCTTCTTAGTTTAATTATAATGTTTTTTTGATTTGGTTAGAATTTTGATTGCTTTGAGTATATGGTTTCTTTGTTTTGAAGTTTTGTTGTTTTTTTATTTTTTGTTGTGTTATTAATTTGTTGTTTTACTAATTTCATATACTATATATATATATATATATTGACTCCCCCACTTTAAGTTGGTATTGAATAAATTTAATGTATTTTCATGATCCATTTGTTATGTTTAGGTTCTGCTTCTGTAACAACACTGATTTGCCTGGAAGTCACTAGGAAGACTATGGTCTAAACATAGGCAGAAACATGGAGGCAGAAACTGAAATAGAACCCGTGGAGAAACATTGCTCACTGGCTTACTCCTTATGGAACCTACTTTCTTATAATATTCAGAACCAGGCCTTCAGTTGGCAACACCCACAGTGGGCTGGACCCACTCCTAACAATAATTAATCAGGAAATTGTCCAATAAAGTTGCATATAGGCCACCTTTACGGAGGCATTTTCTCAGTTGAGGGTCTCTCTTTTTCCAATTGATTTTAGCTAATGTCAAGTTGATCATAAACTAGCCAGCATATTTAACAATGATAACTATACCCTGAGAAAGAAATCAAGATAATAATTGGATTCACAACAGCCTACAAAAGCAAATGATATTTTGGAGTAAACCTAACCAAGTACATAAAAGACATCTAAAGTATAAAACACTGAAGAAATTGAAGATGACACTAGAGGGTAGAAAGATGTCACAGAACCACAGATTGGTAAGATTAATATTCTGAAAATGACCAAGCCTAATTGTCGCAGTGCATGTAGATCCGTGCCCTCACATTTGCCCACCATAGGAGATCATATAGCTAAATAGCCAGGGTAAACTTCCCTTTACCTTATAAGGTCATGTCTAGCATCACCTGGAATTCCTCCTTGTACTAATGAGGCATCTTCAGCACACTGGCCCCAGCCAATGATATACACTTAATCTGAAAGCTTTTACTCACCCTCCAAAGGTTTAAATAGCCATTGATCTCCCCTTCAATGCGCTGTCTCACTGAAGCTGCCCCCCTAGAGTCGGTTTTAACACTCTCAATGCAGCCTGACATCTCTTTTGTTCTTGCCATCTACCTTGCTTCTCATCTCTAGATCCACTAATTATGATCAGTTGTAGGCTGATCAGGACACTATGGGTAGGTAGTCAGAAACTGAATAGCAGATGTTGTCTTTGGTTGCCTCCCAGGATCTAAAGGTAAGTCCCCATTGCTGAAGATACTACAGATTTTAACATAAGACTTAAAGAATTCAAGCAAGTTCTGACCCAGAGCTTCCACTCTGAGTAGTTTTCACACAACCACTGGATGAAATGCAAGCTGTAAAGACAGGAAAGCAGTCAATACTTCTACCTACAAAGCCAGTGAACCACAACATGGCAAGTTCTCTCCAAAGTTGTAAAAGTGGTACTTCTATCTTGGTGGTAACCAACAACTGTGTAATTGAACTCAAGGAGTGCTCAACAGGAGGGAAATGACAACTGTCAACCTAGCCAACTGTTTGTGAGTAGTCAGGACATGGGTCTTGGGGAACATGCTACTGCTGCTTTCCTAAACCAGCACAAATCCAAACTATATTCTGAGTACTTATCCTTCTATCCAGGGATAAGTAAGGCTCTCACCCTTTATTAAAGAAGCTTCTTATTGCAGCAGACAAAGACCATGCTCATCAAAATGCAGGTAACCACTGACTGTAGGCTGCCCAGCACCATTTGATACATGTACAACACAATCCCTATACATTAGGCTGTGGGGCCATCTCAGAAGTGGGGGCAGAAAGGTTGTAAGAGTCTGAGGACTAGCAAGTCTTCTTTGAGACTTTGTCTTCTTGACATCACAGGGAAGCCACATCCATAACATCACAACAATATGACTGCTCAAATGAGACCTGAACAATGATGACATCTGCTGACATGCCAACATGGATGGAGTAGTCTCACATGGTTACAGATCTAAATAAAGAGCTGTGGGCAATTAACAGCAGGTGAGAGAGATAGAATTAGTGTTTCCCAGCATGAGCCCTCTTACTGGTTATCTATTACACAATAGACATCTTTAATAGAATAACAAAACATCAACAAGTAGACAACAATACATGGACTTATCAGGCTATACTTATATATTTATTCTAGTGTGTATAAAAAGTGTAATTTTAAAAAAGAGACTGTGTAGTTGATAGTGAGTAGGACACACAGGTGTAGTTGAAGTGAAGAGGAGGGAATGTTATAGATATATTTTAATTAAAAACACAATTCAGAAGGAGACAAGGAGAAAGCTAGAAAGTTAGCTGTGTGCTGGAATTCCATTTATCCCTTCTCCTAATTGGCTAAGAAATGAGCAAGCAGCTTTACATGCCTGTCATCACATCTTCCACAACATGATGACCCAATAGTGAACCAATATAAGACTTGTCCTAACTTGCTTTTTGTCAGGAATTTGGTTTCAAAAAGGAAAATGGTGACTAAAGCACAGATCTATCTGACCCTTGTAAGACCCCATCTCGCATTGTTATGTCTCTAATTTGTCTGTCCTAGATAATATTCGAGTGCTGTGCATAGCCAAGGCAGCTCTTGTGAAAGAAAGCATTTCATCTAGGGCTCAATTACAGTTTCAGGAGTTTAGGACATTATCCTCTTGGTGGATAGTTTGTCAATATGTTGCCAGACACTGGAGCACTGGGAGAGAGCTACATTCTGAGCTGTAGGCGTAGAGGCAGGTATAAAACTGGGCCTAGCATGAGATTTTGAAACCTCAAAGTCCATCTTCTAGAAGGACACACCTCCTAATCCTTTTCAAATAGTGCCACTCTCCAGTGACTAATCATTCAAGCATATGAGCCTATGGTGTCCATTCTTATTCAAACCACCATACAGTCTATTACTAAACAAGGTCACAGATTTAGGAGACCGAGGCTTCAACTCTTGAATCAATCAAATCAATCTATAAGAGGGCCATAGTGTTTTCTAAGGGTACTTTTATAGGTTTGACCCTGGGATGAAATGGAAGAAGAAGAACTGGATTTTTCTGGGAAGAGTAGATTGCTGTGTAGTGTGGGGAATTAGCATGATTGCTTCAGGCAATGGAGTTCTTTTCCCTTGGGACACAATCTAGATACTAATTTTTAAAAAACAATGCTCCCAGAAATCTTGTGTTTTTCAACACTGGTAAAAGTTATTCACTGTGTTCTTCAGACCCAGTATCAAATGTCAGAGTAGGACAAATGTATCATGACTAATGAGAGGATAATTTCTCTGTTTAATGTGTTAATAAAAAGTACTTACAGAAGCTAAGGTAAGATGAAGTACAATAAGGGTCATCAAAGATAAGTTGTGACCATATGTGTATTTTCATTAAGTGTTTGCCATCATGGCAATTATATAATGGGATCATTCTTTGGGTGTTGTGATCTATACCCTTGGTTGTAAACCACAGGATCTCCAGTCTCTGAGAGACCCTTTTTAGGAAAGGAGCAGCTGAGGTTGGTCCAGTGGAAGCTCCATGTGCAGGGTAGGGAAATGCTAGGCTGCTGAGGCAGGAATGGGTGCGTGGGTGAGGCAGCACCTGCATAAAGACATAGGGAGGTGGTATAAAAGTGTGTTATGGAGGAGAAACTGTGGAGGGCGATAACATTTTGAAATGTAAATACATAAAAAAAAAAACAAGAAAACACAAGAGCAAAAGAACCCGAGACAAATCACAGATGTAGGCAACCCTGTGGATGGACAACCTACAACAGAGATCAGGAGCTAAAGATGCAAGCAACACCAACAGAATACAAGAGATAGAAACGAAAATCTCAGGCATAGGAGATACCACAGATGATATTGAGAAGTCAGTCAAAGAAAATACAAAGTGTAAAATACCTGTAACCCAAAACATTCAGGAAATTCAGGACACAATGAAAAGATCAAAAATATTAGAATAATAGAAATAGAAGAGGGTGAAGATTACAAGTTCAATGGCACAGAAAACATATTCAACAAAATCATAGAATTTTGGGTTTCTGCTCAAAGACCATCTGTTGGACTCTAAAGATACAAAACCAGGGAATATGCTCCCCCAGAGACACTCAAGGACAGGATTCCTTGCAATAACATGAGGTTTATTAATCATGAGATGACCAGATGACAACCAGGATACTAGGGTTCTGTTGTATGCAGGCAAGAAGAACCCCAAATTAAAGCTAAGGGCAGCTTATATACTATTTTTATAAAATTTATGAGGGTAGTTATACAATTACTTCTTAACAATAACCATAAAGGCCAAACTCCAACAGCCATTCCCAGGCCTGGTTTCTGTTCCCAGGCCTGGTTTCTAAGTAACTCAAATTTACACCTTATCTTTTTTACAACAAAGAAGGTCAGCTTAAGTAGCTTCTGTTTACCGAGGTTTACTTGTTACTGGCTCATAGACTCCTATCTTGGGTCTTTTTTTCCTGGAATGTTTGTTTGAGTCTTTGGAATGTGCTCTTCCTGGGATGTGCCTCTGGGGCAGCTAATATTTGACTCAAACTTAAGAATCTTTTAATTTTAAGTTCAAGCTGAGACCTGAAATTACATTCTTACACATCCTTGTGCTGTGCAAGGCTTTACCTCACTTTTCTTCACTACCTGCCTTGCTTGTTCACTTTTCCTTCCATCTTGAATGCCTCTCTCATTGTGTTCCCATCCTTGAGTCTGTTAGTCCACTGCTGCCCCAACTACCTCCTTTCTCTTTCCCAAACCATTTTAGATTACTGGAAGAACATGGTGAAGACTCCCTCTGCCTTTTCCCCAGTTCTTCCTCAGTGCACAGCCTCAGCAGGGCTTTCCATCAAGGTAAGGGAAGAAAAGATAGAGAAGCAGATTTGTCTCCATTTCCTCTTCTCTGTAACAAAAGTCTGTCCTGTGTTTAACCATAGCTCCAAGTCATGCATTTATTTCCCCATATGTTTATAGACACTTACACACAGACAGTCATTGGGTACTGTCTCTACGGGATGCAGAAGGCTTTGCATCAGTATGCTGAATATATACCCACATTTCAAACGCTTTCAAAGCAGCAAAATGAAGCTGATAGAAAGTTCAAACTTGGAGTGAAATTAAACATAGCTTCCCCATTTCCTTCTTTCCATTTTTTGCACTTTGATTACAGATACTTATCTTCCAAGAACAATGTCTTTGCAGGACTCTAAGTAACGGGGTTGGATTTACGGGTTTTAACACAACACTGCATATAACACAGTGTTCTTTAACTATTTGTTCTCTCATAGATTATTAGATCCTGACCACAGTTGCCCCTGCTTCCTCTCCTTCCTGATCCTCCCCTTATCTCTGCTTCTGGTGCACCTACTCCTCCTTCTTTTCACTTTAGAAAAAGGGAAGCCTCTCAGGCATATCAAACAAATATGGCACATCAAGTTGCACCAAGATTAGGCACCTCCCCTCATATCAAGGCTGGAACTACACAACCCAGTAGGAGTCAAATTGTCCTTAAAAAAGGCAAAAGAAAGAGATAGAGACATCCTCCTCTCCTGCTCTTAGGATTACCACAAGGTGATCAAAGTAAACACAACCATATCATATGCAGAATTGCCTAGGGCAGATCCATGCTGGCTCCCTGGTTGTCAGTTCAGTCTCTGTGAGCTTCTATGACCCCACATTAGTTGATTCTGTAGGTTTTCTTGTAACACAGTGTTCTTAGTAAGTACTTATTAATAGACTGAAGGAATATATAGGGGTTTTATCCGGTACTGCTATGTATTCAAACGGTAAATACTGACCCCCAAGATCTGGCTACTACCCCACTGTAGTTCCCAAATACTTGTTGTTGAAAATTTTCTGGGTTCTTGATGCTGCAGCAGTCTGGCATCCTGGAGAGGCATCACAGTCTGACACCTGCTGCTGGTCCATCAGGACTAAAGGAGACCTCCTGTTTTCTTTGTCTCCTTCTCCTTCTCCTCCTCTTCCTCCTCTGCCTTTTTTCTATCTGTATCTTTATACTATCTCCTCCTATCTCAATCCTCTCTTCTCCTTGTGGTCCCTACCTGTGACCCACACCCCACCCCCACAGCCTGATAACTCACACTTTACCTCACTCTTTTCCCCCCAGTAATTGGCTTTTGCCAGTTTTATTTAACCAATAGTTTTAAATTGGGGAGCAAGGTTTACACAAGAAAGGCTGGTGTACATGAAGATCCTTTTATCTTGGAGCAACCAGGTCTTGGGGTTCAGAACTTAGCATTTCAATTACACCTAAGCAAACCCTTAAAAATATGCATATTAGCACTTAGGTAGTTTTGTGTTTAAAATAAAACAAGAAATAGGGAGCTAAGGTGCTATGAGAACTCAGAAAAGCTGCTGAGAAGAGGTCTGTGTTGCTGTGTGTAAGCGATCTATCCTCTCTTAGGAATGTGAAGGCCCTGAGCAAGCAGAAATGCATGGAAATGAACAGATGCTACCCGAAGTAGAATGAAGGCCAAACATGACTATTGCCAGGACGTCATCAGCAATGAGAGAAAGCAGATCCTGATCAGACTCCTTAGTGCCTGCATGTTCTGGATCAGTAGTTCTGCATGAAGTCTTTGGCTCACATCCCCAGAAAAAAGAACAGAAAGAAAGGAAAGGAGGGGAAAGAAGGAGGGGGAGAGATGAAAGAAGGGGAGATGGGGGAGGAAGAGATGTGTTATTACAGCTAGGGTGGTTTTTCAGTTATGGTAAAGCATTTAACTACTTCTCTGTGATTAAAAACAAAATCAGATTGTGTCAGGGTTTGGAGACCTGTTTCGGAGCTAAGCAGTACCCCAACTAGCTATTTTTAATTTTAATTCTTTAGCCACACTAACATATCTCAATGGGCTCCATGTGATATTCAGCCCATGATACAAAATGTAACAATCACGTTCAGCCTCTCTTTTTCTGGGCCCTCCCATTATAATCAGTCTCTGTAGTGTCTTCTCTCCTTTTGCTTTCATACCACGTTACTCCATTTACCTCTAAAATGGCATCCCACACTCTATAGGAGTCCAGAAATTATTCTTCAAATGCACATAGATTCATCAAGTTGGGAAGCCCTTGACCTAGAACACATAGAAAACAATACTCGGTTGGAGACACAAGCTCAGATGGTGAATTGCAAATGTTTCCTATCACCTTGGGTGGAGTTAAAGTTTCTGGAGTCTGAGTTGAATCTGCAGAACTGCATGGTGAGAGGAAAGAAGTCTCTGGAGTTGGAGCTACAGGTTTATTTTGAGGTCCTCTCAACCCTTCCTTCTTGTGACCACAACACCGAGTGATCATCAGACCTCCACATGAGTACAGTGACATTCATCCACATGCCTACAATAAATAAATAAATAAATGTGATAAAAGTATTTGAGTGCAGTTTAGGTGTGCAGACTTATTTGTAGGAGCTAATTTATTTAACCTTCTGGTGTATCAACTTTATTATAAAGATTCTAGCCAGCGACGGGGACACTGAAGGACAAGCTGGGTGCTCAGAACTGGACCCTTTTCCCTGTGGTTGTGTGGCTTATCCCACTCACTAGCAGTTTCTCTAACCCTCCATTTAATGATTTTTCTTCCATCCTTAGAAATAGAAGCTGCAAGAGTCGATTTTACCACAAGGTGTCAGCCCAGGGTAACATAATCTTCAAAGGTCTTTTAAGCTCTGATGAAAGTCAGGGAATTCAAAAATTATATAAGAAACATTAAAATATGCAGAACAGTGAAGTGCAGAAAATCTGTTTGATCCCAGCACTCAGGAGGCAGAAGCAGACTGATATCAGAAAGAGGGGCAGTTTGGGAACCAGGGTCACATTAAAAACAAGACCCAGACCTACCTTGGGAGTTACAGTGTTGAATCTGAGTTGAGTCTTCAGAACTCTGTAAAAGGGTCCGTGAAGTCAGAGCTACAGGTTTATTTTGAAATCCTCTCCACCCTTGCTTCATGTGACTGCCACACTGAGTTATCATCTGACCACCACGTGGGTATCATAATATTTTTCATGTACCTCCAATAAATAAATCATAAATAAATATAAATAAATAAGAGAAGATCTAAGCTAATCAAAGCTCATGATGACCCTGTCTCAAAAAAATAAAATGATATAAAATTAAATAGTTAAAAAACACCATTTGGCACTGTGTGGCAAAAACAAGGATAATCATGGAAAATGTTGACAGGCATTTATTTTTCTTTACATTTCCTAATCAGGCCTAGTCTGGGAATGCTGTGCATGAAATTCCTGAGATGCTGTTATTGAGATCTCAGTCAGTAATTTCCTGAGGACGGCTTCATTTCAGAGGAGTAGATTACCCACTGACACTTTCTCTACTTCCTCCTTCTGAAATTTTCACCTGTATTGACAGAAACATTTTATTTTATTTTTACTTTTTGGTTCCGTAATACTTGAGTGCTCTGGGAAGCTGTCCTTAATAGAAGAGATTGGAAGGTGAGATGGGAAGGAGTAAATCTGGTGTAAAAGTCACTCACTAACTCAGATTCATTCTTTGACTGTGCTAACAGTTCTCTGGGAGACTGCTACATGTCTGGACACCAAGCACATGTTAGCTGCAGAGCAGTTGGTCTCCAAGTGTGATCTAGGATTAGTACAGTATCACCTGGCAACCTGTGAAATGCACAACTGCAGATTTCTTCCAGACCTGATCCTGGAATGGAACATGTCCCAGGAGTCAGTAGGTTTCCAGGGATCCCTCCAGTTAATTCTGGGTTGCCCTGTCTTGAGATGGATCACTACTGGGGACCCCTGCTGGCAGAAGCCAGCAGTTGGCATTGTGCACATAGAGGCTGAGGGTCGGGGTCTGCGGAGCAGGCTATGCTCTGCAGTGAGAATCAGGCTCCACATGGGACTGTTAGTCAGGATACCAAGTGCCTTGCCTTGTGATCCCACGGAGAAGTGGGTGAGTCCCAAGTCTCTTTCGCAGGCCCCATGCAACCTGCCTTTATAGGCCTTGGGAATCTGCTTAGGGCCTAGGAGGGGTGAGGCTGGTCTCAGGAGTGGGCAAGCATGCAGAGGTACTCAAGGCAGCCCAGCTCTGAACGCCCCTTCAGCCCCTACAGGCCTCGGGAGGAATTGCATGCATGTGGTGCACAGACATCCAGCAGGGAAAGATACATATAAATAAAAGAAAACAAACAACAACCCTCCAAAACCAAACAACACCACAAAAGCTCCAAATGTGTCGCCACACTAATATTACCTAAAAGTAAAGCCACATCTCAACATGTGTGGGAATTCTCAACATGGAAATTTGGGAAGTCTTTATCTGGGAAGTCATTATTTCAACTTTATAGTTATCCCCGAGGATGTATTTCAAGGAAATGAGAGGCAAATAGCTCTGGATTTCTAAAAAAAAAAAAAAAAAAAAACCTCTGAATGAATATTCCTTTACTAAGAGGCTTTAGAACAATACAGTCGTGGCTCTCATTAATTTTGTTTGCATTACTATTTCAGGACCATGTGAAGGCCTGCACCATATTTTAGGGGTATCTAAACATATGACCTAAAGGGTACGGTATGGATACATTTTTCATCATTAAGTGGGTATTCACAGAGTAGACCATGATATCCATGCCCCCTAAAAACTACTGTGTAGAACTGGAAGCTGGCTGGGAATTTACAATGTAGCCTGAAGCTCATAGAGATCCATCTCTGTCTGTGAATTCTGGGATACAGCAGTGTGACAACACACATGGTGACAAGAGCTGTCAAAGTGTGAAGGCTTTGAAAATTATTCTAATTCACAAAAAATGCAGCCATTTCTCTAATCAGCTAGATCAGTATAGCCAATGCATATAGCCACAGCAAAATACCAAAATAATGACCAGAACAAAAAAAGAAAAATAAATATCAAAACCTCAGACCAGTGGAACAAAAAGCCTAAACCTCAAACCAAACAAAACCCAAACCAAAATCAAACAAACAAGCAAATAAACACAAATCACTATGAGCAATGTTCTCTTGCTGCAGTTTAGCAGTGGTGAACTAAACCATGTGCCCAGCCTTGAAGGCAGGGTATAAAGGCAGTTTCAGAGGTAATAGGCTATGGAGATATTCATTGCTATGTCTTTAGGGGCTTTTAAGGTGAAGCCTTCCCAAGGCTAAGGATGAAATGTATTATAGGCTTTTGCTCAAAGACTTTTAACCTTAGTTAACTCACCTCCTTTAAACATTATTGCAGACAGATCAAAACTAGTATTAATATTTACTCTTGAACTTTTTCTCCTGAATGCTGAGCAGCTATGGATGTGCTTCTGCTCTGTCTGAAGCCCTGCCTGCTGCAAGCACAGCAAGAGGGGTATCCTGCACACCTCTGTGTAGAAACACACTTGCCCTGCCAATCTGGAACCTCTGCTCAAATATTTCTACTCCTAAGAAGATGAACATCTTCTTGATGTACAGCAATAATTTTGTAACACATTGTATAATATAATATACACCATATAACATAGACTATAACTTTTAGCATCCTAAGTATCCTTCATGCTTTGTCCTGCTTACCCATAGCTCCCCTCCTGTTTTTCTGACACATACTGCACACAGCAGCACTGACTTGGATATGATATTTCTTCCTTGGCTGTGAAATGGCTGCTGAACCTAATGAATTACAGCTTTGTTCATTCCCAAGTAGGCACTTTTTACATTAGTTAGAAATATTGAATTTTCTTAGGTTCTCGGCTTGAAGTATGATAGCAGCTCTTACTTTCCCCACACAGGTATGTCTAATAATGTCTTGGTCCTGACCCATAACATTGAGAAATGAATAATGGCAGTTAAACAGTTGCAGCAGTAGAATTTTCTGAAATGCTATTTCACAGAAAGTTTTACAGTTACACTTTTCAGATGATCCCTCTGAAACTCTAATATGTCATCATTTATCAAAGGTGTTTTAAGAGTGGAGCAGGAATCCTAAGTTCTGTCTGTGACACTGGGTTTAACTTAATTGTGGATGATGCACTTCATATCCTGGACACATCCTTCATGCCACATACAATGGACAGCAAGTATGTAGAAGAGTCCACAGTATGTCATGCTCCATAAGTTTAGGAGCACCCATCTTGAAAGAGAGCATAACCTCCTCTGTTATACACTTTATTAGCACACCACATCACCCCCAACTTAGACCATTTGCAGACATCCTTGTGGTTCAGATTAACCACATACTACTGATCATTATTCTCTCCAGTGGGATTCATGACTGCATGGTCAATAATTTGTAGTGTCCTTAGGTTCTGTTTCCAACAAGATTCAGCAATATTGATTAATCTGAGAAGTTGAATTTGTCTTTCACATTGATATTTTGGCCATCTGAGGCTCATGTATGAATCTCATCAGCTGCAGGTACAACACTGGTTGAAAGCTCAGGTCATTCTCCCTGAAGGTCATGTTTGTTGTTTTTAACCGGTTGTACTGTCATGAGATTCACAAGTGAATCCCATATATGATTCCTTTATTCTTAGCTGGATCTCATCAGAATTTCTGGGTCTGGGAGGCACCAACTTTGCCCTGAATGTAGTACATCATGCTGCTTCTGGATACTTTTGGAATGGTGCCTGCTGTGCACATGCCTTTAAGCTGATTTCACATTTTCTCACAATACTCAACATAGTCCTTGAGTGTCAGGGAGTTACCTGAAATTTCCCAGCCAAATAATTGTTTGTTCCTACAGGGTTTATCATTGAATATACTTTATTGACCTAAGGGATGCTTTTTGATAATTTATTGATAATATATTTCTTCTGGCATAATATATAAAGCATTTGCTAGCTGCTCTGTGAGGAAGGATTATATCTTCAGCAGGGTATTCCTGTAAATATGTTGACCATTGTGTGATTTTTCAATCAATACTTTCATGCTTGTGTGCTAATTCAAGATTCAAAATTTCCATGGGATTACCTTCTGTCCAAAGAGGTCAAATGTGAGTCTGAAGTACTCTCTAAATACTTTCCAGGACCAGTCAATGCCAATGACTCTAGCTTTAGCATCCTAATAATGGGTAAATAGAAACAGGCAGCCATTAGCTTAAATGACAGAGCTGCTTATTGGGGTAGCTTCAGATACTAATGGGGTCTGCTGCCAAAGGCAACCAGTGATTAAACATGTTACTCAACAGACTTTTTTCCTGAGGTCAGAAAATCTAATTTACTGGTAATAACACGCTGTGGCCAGTGCATAATCTATGATGTTTTTTAACTCCTTGGGGCAAGTGAAAAAAGGAAATAGAGAAAATTCTCATATATGCACAAATACACACACACTCGCGCACACACACACTCAATGAATGAATTAATGAATGAAGCAAAGGGCAGAATCTAATAAGTTAATACATACAGTTATACATGCATGGATACCCATGCACACACACACACACACACACACACACACACACACACACACACACATGTATACAGACCTACAGATAGACATGTCTATATTCACACACTGAAACATTAGAGCAAAGCTCCAAAAGCAGGTTCCAAGTATTCCACACATATATACATATATCAGTAAACACAATTGGTGGAGAGTAGGAACAATGTTCTAATCCCCTTTAACACAACCTTTACATGGACACACATAGTCGATGGATGTAAGACACAGTTCTCCAGCCACACCACACCATGCTTTATTCTTTCATCCATCATTTATATATCCCAGCAAACTCTTTCAAGCAGTATACAATTAAATGCGAATATGTTTCAGTTTCCTTCCAATAAATGATTATGATAAAAAACAATGTGTTAATACATCATTAGCATTAAAGGAAATAACATTATGTATTAAGGTTAAAAAACGAAGCTATTCTTATAAATCCATGTACATCCATAACCAAGCAACTTATTATAGATTAACAAAATGTAAGCAAGAACAGTGAGTTTCTCAGCTAGTTTCCCTTACTGGAAGGGAGCAATTGGCATTTATAAAGAAAGAAGTAATTGTTTTATTATTTGTCTTTAAAAGTAATCTTGTAAAATTCTTAAAAGAATCACAAATCTAAACATTTATATAATAATAAGTCATATCTACCTTAAATCCTCAAAATGCATATCTACCCATTAGCATTCTTAGTAAACCCATATCAGGAAGCTGAAGTCAAAATAAGGGTATAAGTAATCAATTAGCCACTTTCCACCCTCAGTGAGGGACCTGTAAGCCAGTGCTACCATGGTTTTGTTCTCTGAACACAAAAAGGTCCAGAGCTTTAACTAATAACAGTACGGCTTTGTGATCTTCATAGTGTTCCCTAAGGTTTTTTACATTAGAGTCAGTAGTAAAAAACATGGCTACAGACCTTCACTAAAAACTTTATTGTTCCAAAGGTTTTTAAGTGTGGTGGTCATTGTTGACAATCTACATTTTCTTTAGGGTGGGGACTGAATCATGATGTGCTCCACCAGCAATGTCTGATAGAAATCAACCATTAATATTGTGAATGCCAGAGATACTATCAGGTGGGGGACAGGAAATACCCCTAATGTTTACAAATAACTCATAGATTAAGAGGGAATGTAAGGGCAGGAAGCAGAGCAGTACTTCATAACAGCATACTGTCCTCAGGACACAGAGTCTTCATGGCCATGCCACACCAATCCTACCCCTGTGGCTGTGGTAACCCATGGGCTGCATTCCATAAGTTTTAAGTCTTTCGTCCTTCCTCCTGCATGGTTCTTGGCAAGTCACTTCACACAAGCTGTGAAACTAGAGAATCTCCAGTTGTTTGCCTTTGGAAGAGCAAACGACTAATACAACGAGAGAGGAACTGTCCTCACCTCTAACCTACATTATCTTCAGCAACACTTGTGAATAATATAATAATGATAATATAATAATATGGGAACCACTTCAACACAGATCAGAAGAGATAATATGATGCTATTGGTGTTTACTCTGTCAGGGTAGCATCATGATAGCATCACAGTATACCATGCTGGATTATCCACAACAGATGCACAGCTGAGAACCATGCAAATGATAAGAAACCCCAAAAGTTCAAAAATACAGGGGACCTAATTGGTTTTACCCCCCTCCTCCCAGCTCCTGAGCTCTTAAGTTCATTTGGAAGACATTGAAGGGATGCTGCAGTTCTACTGCCAAGTCTTTTGAGTAGGTGACTAACTCCTTCAGCTTCAGCAAGAACTACAAGCATTCCTCAAGTCTTTCCTGCTCTTGTTCAATAGATAATTGTGATTTGGTGGAGGGTTATAAGCATTTGTGTGTTTTTTATGTGCGCACACATACATGTGCACAGATACATACACACTCGTGAACATACACAAGTACATGTGTGAACACATGCAAGCACACTGTCACCTGTTTAGTTTCCCAATTAATGCAAATGCAAGTGGCAATAACCTGTACTACTGTAGAAAAGAAAGTTAACTTCTGTTTCATGGAGAAAGAACATAGTGTGTAGAGGAGATAAAGAACTCTGGCAAAGTGCACAGACAAGGTGACGCTTGGAAGTCCTTGTCCTTGTAGCAAAGCCCACTTAGTAAGTTCTCCAGGCTGTATAGAAAAGGCTTGGTTCCCCAGAAAGCCCCAGCCCCTTGCTCTCACCCACTGCTTCCCTGTTGCTTCAAGATAAACATTTTTCTCCAAAAGGAGCTCTATTAACCATAGAATGCCTTACTTAATGCACAAAGCAATGATGTCAGGAAACTAGAAAATCTTCATACAAAATCTTTAATTCCTATAAGGTGATTGTATCAGGGATTTGATTGGCTAACAGAAGGCTGATGATCTCATGGCCAAATGATGTATGATTTCATACCACAATATATTACATGGAAGGGCTGGACCACACTGTACATTTTCATTCTTTGACTGATGAACATTTAGATAGTCTCAGTTTGGGGCTGCTCTAAGGAATACTACTAAAACCCAAATGTCCCCTAGTTTTTCTGTGGACAGCCAATTCTCATTCTGGAATCACTGGGTAACCCAGAGACTGCAGTTCAACTTTCTGAAGAATTGTACATGACTTCTGCCAGGGCTCTATCATGCACTGCCAACAGCAATATCTGAAGGGTCCTCATCTCCCCCAAATTTCCAGGAAGTCAATTTTAACACAGTGTGAACAAGTTTGGGATAAAAGGAGCTACTGAGTGCTGCAGGAACAGAGCTGTAGTGTATCATGAGCATAAGTGGGCTACACTGCACTGAGACAGACCTGTTCTCACACCTCACCATGGCTGTGGGAATTCTGCTTCTGTCAGAAGCAGCTGCAAACACACTGCTTTTCAGAATGTCTCAAAGAGCAAAATCCAGGCCAAGATCCACAACCAAGGATAACTGAGCCAGTGTTAGGCAGAGGTGGAAAGAAAATGCTAGCTAGCATTGAGGATGAGAAGAAAACAGGCTGTAGGGGAGAAACAGTAAACCCCTGACCTTCCAGTGAGCTGTTACCATTCACCTAGGACAGAGAAGGGACACAACTGCCCAGCCAGCCTTTCTGTCTCCCTGGCACCTTGATTTGCCACAGCAGCCTACTAACTTTCATGTACCCCATTCCTTTGGTTTCCACCACATGATTTTATTGTGGATGAATAGTTTTTGCCACTATAAACTCCTGAGAACTTTTCTATTTACAACTACAGACTTTTTGCTCCTTTGTTCCAAGGTGGACATGCAAAAAGTTGGGAGGCTTCATGCAATGTTCGATGGATACAGAGTGGTAAGAACCTGAGAGACCATAGCACTTTCTCATCTAAGTTGGGTGCAATCTTTGTTAAAGATGTTCCTTCCATGATCAAGCGACCATACACACATATGCAGGAAAACACAAACATGTTTATGAGAACACAGATACAAACACAGACAAACAGACAACCAGGCAGCCAGCCAGACACACATACACACACATTCATACATACAAGCAACCACACCATCAAAAGCCCATACAGGCAACCACCCCTTCACATATGCTCAGCATGACTACACAGATGTTCAACCATACCTGGGTAAGCACATATATATGAATGTATGTGTGCTCATAAACACAGACAATATTGTACAAAGATCTACACACATGGCCATATGTGCACATGCAGATATACACATACATTTACAAACATACAGACACACATACTGAGAGGCTCACATCCATACTCATACACCCACATGAATACATAAAATCACACCACAAATAGAAGCACAAACAACACACACACATACAAAAAAACACTTGCACGCTCACACAGAAACACAGAAACACACGCAAACACACACACACACAAATGCACACACACACACATCCCTTCATTACCCAGAGAGGCAAAAGAGAAGACTGGTTTCTTTCAGCAATCTTTCAGCTTCAGGAAGAGTTACTGGGTTTTCCATGCTGTCTACAAGGTTCTTAGATTCAGCCAGGCTCTCCTGCCCTGGCTTACACATTATTTTCCCCTGCAAAACTTTTTGATCCTGAGATATGTAATTCTAAATGGAAGTTACAATCTCTGCACAGCAAAGCTGGACCATGCAACAGCAATCATTCATGAACGTCTCCTAACAAAACCTCTAGCTAACTTCAAGTTGATCCATCATAGTCTGCTCACAAAACCTGCCACAGATGAGTTTGATTTGAACAGAAAAAAAGAAATGTGACCCACAGTCATTATCGAGAAACTTTGAATGGATTGCATTGTAAAAAAAAAATATGAAAAGAGCACCCAGGTCAGTCAGTAGGTGGCTAGGAAGTCCGAAAACAGTGATCAAATTCTACTACAAAATCCTGTAATCAACAACACTGGAAAATATGGATGGGATGGACCTAAACCACACAAAGATCCAACCAAGAAAGAGAACTTCAGACCAATTTCACTTATGAATATCCATGCAAACATATTCAATAAAATTCTTGCAAGCCAAATCCAAAAACTCATCAAAACAACCTGATACATCAAGATCAATAGGCTTCATACCAGAGATGCAGGGATGGTTCAATATATGGAAATCCATCAATATAATCCTCTTTAAACAAACTCAAAGAATAAAAATCACATGATCATTTCATTAGATGCTGAGAAAGCATGTGACAAAGCCAAAACTCCTTCATGATAAAAGTCTTGGAAAAATCAGGAATCAAGGCCCATACCTAAACCGACTAAAAGCACTATACAGCAAACCAGTAGCCAACATTAAGCTACATGAAGAGAACCTTGAAGCAATCCCACTAAAATCAGAGACTTGACAAAGCTGCCCTCTCTCCCTACCTATTCAATATAATACACAAGTCCTGAACAGAACACCACTGGTAATGCACTAAGATCAAGAATTGAAAAATGAGACCTCATAAAATTGCAAAACTTCTGTAAGCCAAAGGACACTGTTAATAGGAAAAAAATGCAACCAATTGATGGGGAAAATATCTTTGCTAACTCTACATTTGAAAAGATGGCTAATATCCAATAAATACAAAGAACTCAAGAAGCTAGAATCAAGAAACAAATAATCATGTTAATAAATGGGGTACAGAGTTAAACAAAGAATTCTCAATTGAAGAATACCAGCTGACTGAGAACCACAAAAGAATGTCAAATGTCCTTAGTCCTCAGGGAATTGCTTATCAAAACAACCCTTGGATTCCACCTCAAAACCAAAATGGCTAAGATCAAAAACTAAGGTGATAGCAGATGCTGGCAAGGATGTAGAGAAAGAGGAACACTCCTCCATTTTTGGTGAGTTTATAAGCTGCTACAACAACCCTGGAAATCAGAGTGGCAGTTCCTCGGAAAATTGGACATAGTAGTACCTGAGGATCCATCTTTACCACTCTTGGGCATATACCAAAAAGATGCTCCAACACAGAAGAAGGACACAGGCTCCACTGTGTTCATAGCAGCGTTATTTATAAAATCCAGAATCTGGAAAGAACCCAGATGCCCTTCAAAGAGGAATGGATAATGAAAATGTGGTACATTGATACAATGAAATACTACTCAGCTATTAAAAACAATGACTTCATGAAATTCTTAGGCAAATGGATGGAACTAGAAAATGTCATCCTGAGCAAGTGACCCAGTCACAAAGGAACACATGTGGTATTCACACACTGATCAATGGATATTATCCCCAAAGCTCAGAACACCCAAGAATAATTCGAATACCAGATGAAGCTCAAGAAGAAGGAAAACCAAAATGTGGATATTTTGGTCCTTCTTAAAAGGGGGAAAAATACTCATGAAGGAGAGACAGAGAAATATTGTGGAGCAGAGACTGAAGAAAAGGCCATCCAGGAACTGCCCCACCTGAGGATTCATCCCACATACAGTTCCCCACCCAGACACTATTGTTGATGCCAAGAACACTTTCTGACAGGAGTCTGATATAGCTGTCTCCTGAGAGGATCTGCCAGAGCCTGACAAATACAGAGGAGGATACTTGCAGCCAACCATTGCACTGAGAATGGGGTCACAAATGGAGGTGTTAGGGAAAGTACTCTGGGAGCTGAAGGGGTTTGCAGCCCCATTGGAGAGGCAAAAATATGAACCAACCAGAAGCCATAGCTCCCAGACACTAAACCACAAACCTGTGTACACATGGAGGGAGCATGACTCCAGCTGCATATGTAGCAGAGGATGGCCTTGTGGAACACCAATGAGCAGAGGCCCTTGGTCCTGTGAAAGCTCAATGCCCCAGTGGAGGGGAATCACAGGATGGTAAGTAGAAACGAGTGGGTGGGTGGGTGGAGGGGACACACACTTAAAAGCAAGGGTTGGGAAAATGGTATAGGGGGTTTCTGAGGGGAATCCAGAAAAAGGATAGCATGTGAAATGTAAATAAATATCAAATTAAAAAAAAACAGAAGAGAAGACATCATTGATGTCTGTTACAGAAACTTGTGGCACAGACTCATGGAAACTTCTTAAAGAACTATTCTGTTCTGTGAGGTCCACTGTGAGATCACTTGAATGTCAGCTACCTCCATCTGTTCCCCATCTGTTCTCTGCTGTTCCTTGCCCAGCATTATAAGTTTAATATGGAGCAAGAGAACCCAGTTCCAAGTAGCAAGGGTATGCCATATACCAGGCTGGGGTAGTCCAGGATACAGCCTGAACTCATGTAATTCTTGAATCCTTAGTTCATAGAGATATTTTCTCCTTGGTCCAAACCCTATGACAGGCTGAATATTAAATTCAGGATGCTTCATTTACAACATGAGAAGACAACGATGAACATGCAGAAAATGACCAGCAGGATGTGTGATGCCATGGAGAATTGCAAGAAGCTGATTGAAGAGAACAATTCCTACAGGTGAGTCACTGACACAGTTGAGACCACACCACTAGGCAGGGGATGTTCTGCCCTTCTAAGACTTTAAACAAATGTCAGGGCTCTGATTCTATACTGTCTGCCTTTAACAGGAGGCCTGCCTCTAGGCAAGGGTCTTGGATTTGTACCCTTTGAACTCAGTTGTCCTAGGTTTGAACAGTGTCTCAGACAATCCAATCATTATTCTTCCCAACTCAGGATTCTGTAGATAGAAAAGATTTGCACCATGATGGGAATATTAATCAAACCTCAGCCTCTAGAGCTCAGACAGGAAATGTATAGTTCTGGGATCCATGAGACACATGGAAAGTTTGCATATATTTGAAACTCCTATCCACTCTCAGAGGGGATTTGTCCTCTAACTGCTGATGGTTTTCTAATACCACAGACATATAAGCACCCATGTGGACGATGGTCTCTTCCTTGAAGTACTTTGAGCCTTGTGGAATGGGCCTGGTCTCTGGATGTGATGACAGCTTTTATTTGGTGTCCACGAGTAAACTGTGTCCCCTAGTCTGCAGCTGTCTGTGGATCAGGGTCCTTGCAAGGAGGATGGTACATGAAGGAGTGTTGGGCAAATTGAAGTTGGCAGGAAATCATGGTTTTCGGTTGTTTGTTCAGCAGCAGGCACTGCCGTCTCCTGAGTGAGTGTACTCAGCTGAAGCACAAAGTAAAGATGTAGTGGAAAAACAGAAAGCTACTGGGGGAGCAGACTGAACAGCAAGTGTGCTGTGAGGAACAGTGCAGCTCTGTGCGAGGCCACAAGAAGATCTATGATCTTCTGCCAAGCAGCAGCAGGTAGGGTGTGACATCAGGGTCCGATTGCCCTCATGTCTAACCATAAACATGGACAAACCCATGTATCTGTCCACAGACTTATCCTGCTACTCACCTATGTCTCATTTAATTCTTCATTTAATCATTTACATTCTATTCAAGTGGCCTCTTTCATGAGGTTTGGTAAGCAAATGCTCCTGCTCTGCATGAATCTGCAGTTCATGAGGGAGATAGACTGATCACACTTCAAGCACCTACATGCCACTAAGTTACAGGAATGCCATGCGGTATATTCTCTTTACAGTAGCATGGATCTTACAAGGAGGAAATAAAGGGCCATTGCTCACTTGCTTTATGGGAATCTCAGGCAGGAAGCAATTTTCAAGGTTGAGAGACAAGGGAAATGCCAAATGAATAGTTCTAATTATTGTCTTTGGGGGTCGTTGGTTCTTTCTCCTTTTCCTTGTATCCCAAGATGGTCAGTCACTTCTACACTATGTAGGTCTAGGGACACAATGACAGAGCCTGAATAGCAGCTTGTCAGTCATGTTTTTTGTGAGTGCTGCTGGAGAGTTCATTCCTGGCTCTTGAATTCTGAAGCTGGCTGCATGAATTGGAGTTTAGTGCTGTGAGCTGAAACCCTGACCAAGGTAATTCGTTCAAGGACATTTAATTGGGGGCTAGCTTAAAGGTTAGAGTCTTAGTATTTTATCATCAAGGCTGGGCATGGAAGCATCAAGGGAGGCATGATGTGGGAGTAGCTGACAGTTCTACATCGGCATCTGAAGGCTGCAATTCAAATATTGACTTTCAGGTAGCTAAGAGGAGGGTCTTAAAGCCCACAACCACAGTGACACAGCTACTCCATCAGGGCCACACCTTGTAATAGTGCAACTCCCTAGGAATATCATACAAAAGCCATCACACCGGGATATGGGAAAGGGTTTTCACAAGCTGAGGGTTGCTGTGAGAGATTTGATGCTACAAGAGAAAAAAAATTACTCCAATCATATCAACCAAATCTGAACAAGAATTGTGCTTTCTAATCCTTCCTAAGTCACCAGGAAGGATGACTGAGAGGGTGGTGGTCTCACTTGGCACATTTGCATTGGATAGCCTAAATTCAATTGCTCCCCCTGCATGATGAATTCCACATTGCTTTCTGAAGGATTGTTATAACCAGCATCACTGTGAAGAAATAAAGAAAATCTTTCTATAATTCAATGAAAACAAAGACGCAGCATACCCAAAATTTTGGGACACAAGAAAAGCAGTGTTAAGGGGAAAATTCACAGCACTGTGTGCTTTCATAATCAGTCCGGTGTCATCATCTCCCAGCAACTTAACAGCACACCTGAGGTCTCTAGGACAAAAAGAGGCAAACCTATCTAAGAGGAGTAGATAGCAGGAAATACTCAAACTCAGAGCTGAAATCAACCACATAGAAACAAAGAGCTAGATACAAAGTGTCAACAAGAGCAAGAGCTGGTTCTTGAGAAAATCAACAGGATAGATTAACCCTTAGCCACACTAAGTAAGGGCACTGAGACATACCCAAATTAACAAAATCTGAAATGAAATGGAGACATAACAACAAAAACAAAAAATTAAAATTCATCATGTCTTACTAGAAAAGCTTATACTCAACACATCTGGAAAATCTAGATGAATGGATGATTTTATAAACAGATACCACATACCCAATTAAATCAAGATAAGTAAACTATCTAAACAGTCCAATAACCCCTATAGAAATAGAAGGAATCATAAACGACCTCCTAACAAAACTTCCCAGCACAAATGAGGCCATTGGTTCTCTAATCTGGAATGAGTCTGCACAGATCATCTTTGAGGCTTTGAAGACAGGTGATTTTGGTTCCAACACTAGCACTTCCAGATACCTCCAAACCTTTTCATCTACAGGCCCATGAAACAAAAGCTACTGCAAAGGGTGTGGAACCCCACATTTTAGGCCATGGAATCACAGTGTACTACACCTGTCCAAGCATTGGACCATGTACTATCTGGCTTGTCCACTTGTCTAAGAGCTGTGGTGGCTACCAGTATTCTAGTGAAAGAAGCAGAGAAGTTAACTCTGGGTTAGCATCTTATACTTACATTCACCCCATGCAGTTGAGGCTCTTCTCAAAGGAACACGGGAACCCCTGCTGTTTGATGCACATGTGAAAAAGTAGCAGTAGCAATTTTGATTGGCAGTTCATTAAGATAGACAGGCTGAACACACATTACATACCCACATGCCATTATGCTACAGGGGTTCCTTTTGTGTGCGTCCTTGACTGGAGCACAGAGCTTTGAGTGATGTAGTCAGGGACTGCAGCTCATTTGCTTTGTAGCGGGTCATGTGAGGTCACAGGTAGGAAGCATTTGTAATTCTTGGAGACCAGTGAAATTGCAAAATGAGTGGTTCTCATTGTCTTTTGGGGGTTGTGCGTTTTGTATATTTTCTCTCCCTTTTCCCCTGCATTGCAAAATGGTCTCTTAACCCAGTCTAGACCTTGGTTCACATTGACAGAGCCTGAGAAGCAGCTTGTCAGTCCTGTTTCATGTCAGTGTTCCTAGGGTTCTCTCCTGGAGCTTCCATTCAGGAGCTGACTGGATGAACAGGGATGTGTGAAGAAAGGCTTCTCTCTGGCTCAGGTTAGGGTGAAAGATGTTAGGCTTCAAGAGAAAAATTTCTCCACTCTCTCAACCTAGTCTGCAGAAGAAGTTGCTCACTAAGCATTTTTAGTCCCCAGGGATGGATAGCACAGTCCTGGTCTCACTTGAAACATCAGCTTTTCTACATTCATGGTTTCTCCAGTCTTGAGGTCTCCTTATTGTTTCCTGCTCACTTATGATTTCTGGTGTGTCTTTGGGAAGGGGGATATGCATGTCTGTGCCAATATGTATATTGGTGGGTGTGCTGAGAGGGTAGTTAACTACATGTGGTTTTGCAGTCCTTCTGTGACACAGTTTCTTAATCCCAGGTCTCTCACTGAATCTGAAACTTCCTGTTTTGGTTAAGCTGTCTGACCAGCATCTTTGAATCTTTTGTCACCTCCCAGCAGAGCTCCTGGTATTGTCTGATCTCAAGTCACTGCTACAAGGGTAAGTAACTCATAGAGAGGAAGAACATGGTGGCTGTCTCCACAGTTTTTACATATTTTATTGTTTTTGTGTTTTGTTACTGTTGTAAAAAACCAGTTTATTTAACATGGATGAAGGCAATGCTGTCTGTTCCAGGTGTCAGACACACACACTCGGCCCACTGTACTTTCTCATGAGCTTTCTTGTCATTAGGCTGAAATCTCTAGGGAGAGGGAGGAGGGTGTTGGTGGCCCAGGATGGGTCTTATCCTACAAACCTAGGCTCCACGTAACCCACATGTGAGTTTTCCAACCCAATAAACCTTTATTAAACAAACAGAACCCATGTTGCCCAACACTTAAAACTGAATAATTCATATTTAGCCCAGCCCACCCTTCCAAATCTTGCCATGTGACCTCAGATTCCCTTTCCCAGTCCTTCCCTTGTTCATTACAACTTCCTATCCTGGGTTTAGAGGCCCACCCATGTGCAGAACAACCAGGAAGCAGACATGGTACTCTTGGAACCAGAGTGAGATATGGGCACAATGGGGTGCTCAACAACAGCTAGCTGCACACATGACCAACGTTGTCTCCAAGGATCTGGTGTCCTATTTAAAAGACCCTTAGAAACTGAACACCACCCTCTCATTCTCAAAAGGGTGTATGAGGCTCTAGAGGGAAGAGGCAACAGTCCAGTCACCCCAGAATCACATAGGATGGTTTCCCTGGTCAGGTGGGAAAGCAGTGGTTTGGTTGACTGACCACTGAGGCCATCTCACCTGGGTTCTTATAACTGGCCATCTGCTGGTCTTCAGAATCCAGTGGCCTCAGAGAGCAAGCTTCTTCCAGAATCTCCAGTCTGGGTCCCTCCATGGCTCAGGGACTTTCACACAGCACTCTTCCTCTCAATGCCTACCATATGGTGCAGCAGGAGGAGCAGCTGCATCTCAAACCCTCAGGTCAGGGGGACAGGCACCCAGGCTGGAAGTGACTTTCCTGGCTGCTTCTTCAAGGGCCTTCCCTCTGCTCTACCTCCCAGGCCATCAATGCTACCCTATCACTGTAGGCAGAGGAGCTCCTGGTCCTGGGACCACCACCTTCCAGCTCTATGGTATGGAGAGGTGTGTCTAAGGATGCCACTTTTGGAATTATCTCAGACACAGGTCCCCCCCTGCTGCGATGGTGCCTTGCTCAGAGAGGCTAAGATCCAGCCCTCTCACAGGACAGAAAGCAAGGCTTCCATTTTACTGTTTGTAATTAGAGTCTTTCATAATAAAGACTAGAGATTGACATCATTAATCTGTAGAAATCCCTCGTTTTGCTGTCTGAAGTGATCCTCCAAAAATGCAAAGGACATTATTGGACTTGATTTTCTCTTTTACAATAGAAAGACTGTGTACAGGTCTAGACTGTGTACAGCCCTTAAAGACGAATGTTTGCTTTTACATAGATGGAAGACAGGGATGGTTTTAAAGAGAACATGAGGGACAAAGATGAGAGCTGGTACAAGAATTAATTTTCAACCCCTCCATGACTGTTAACCATACTTCTTTTCATTTTAGACCATTAGTTGGGATATTTTTACTTGTTCCTTTTGATTTCTGGCCTTACATAGGCTGATAACTTTGCGAAAAATAACAGGTAGATAATTTGATAGCCAAACCATTCAGATACATTATCATACGTTAGCTCATGGAAGACCATGAGACACAGAGGACGAGGGTTGTTTGCACTATCCCAGGGTATTCTCTACTCAACCTAAAAGAGGGGACTCCCAACCCTAGACCAAGCAGAGAGGGGCCACCCAGACCCCCTCTGACCTGTGATCTAAATTCTTGAATAGTCCTGCGAGGCTAAGCACTGCAAGGAATATAAATAAAAATTAAAAATATTTTCTTTTCTGGGTTCCCTGAGGGACAAGCCTGATTGCATAGGGTTTAAATTTCAAAATTATCCCCTTCTCCAGGAAAAAGACATCGGGATGGGTCTGGCCCTCATGCCTCACTGGACAATGACAGGAGGATCAGAGCCATTACAGGGTCCCCCCATTATTAGTGGAGGCCAGGCCTCTATCCCTGCCTTTGCAACATTGGAATTGCCATGGTCTTTCTATACTTGGAGAAGGGAGGAGATGTCAGGGGCAGCCTTGCTTATACACCGAATGTCTAAAATCAGCCATAGGTCTAAGTTAGCCTGCTAACACAAAGTCCTGGTTTCTGTGGACAACACTGAACAGATGGCTATAAGATCTTGTAAACAAGTAGTCTTGGTGGAAATTTCCAGCCTAGATAGTCATAGACATTGTGGATAGGTAGCCTGTTATATAGTACCAACTTAGATAAGGACAAGTGAATATAGACAGTCATAGTGGCCTGTTTCCTGAACCTTCACCCAGCTGATACCCTGTACGCCCCCTGAAAACTACAGTCCTGCGCCTTCCCCTTTCCCACATTCTGCCTTTATGTGTTTATAACCACTGCTGTGAAAAAAAGTAAAAATTAGGATTTGATCAGACTATAGGAATATCTTCCTTTGCATTTGCTGTTTTTCCTCCCATTCTCTCTTTCAGGTTATCTCCTGGACCCTGTTTACTGCCCTGCAGGACAAGCCAATAACAAGAAGTAGGGGTCCACAGTCTCCCCACAAATATACTAGAGAAGCTATAAATATAGTGGTATCGTTTCTTTTTTCATTAATATCTCTTTTACATTTCAATGCTTTCCCTTGGGCAGATTTGTATACCGCACACACTTGCTGATTATAGTATCTCTTCAGTGAGCATGGATTTCCTGGGGGATGGATTCTCTGGGATTCACAGTTGAGGTTCTCCCAAGAGAAACACAGGCAGGTTCCTGCACTCCAGATATAATAGCAGCCTTCACTTTGAATGGTGGCTAGGCTTTCTAGAAGGCTGCTATACAGTGCTCTATTCACACATTGCTACACAGTTATTTTTCAATCATTATATATGGACTATTGAAGAAGTGTGTCATTTTAGTTTAACTCTAGCACAGTGTGTACTTCACATTCACTTTCAGCCATTTATTAAAACTGAGAAAAACTTCCAGCCCAGGTGCTCTCTGGCCCTTCAATTTTTTGGGAATACAGGGGATGACCTCAGCTCAAAGGTCATACTGGATTGTCCTGATGAATATACCTGGTGTTTGCTGGATAGCTGACATGGCAGGTCTTCACCAGGCCTTTGTCTCTTCCTCCCCTAGGTCTGAAATACTTCAACAGAAGCTCAAATAGGACACAGAACAGGTCAAGATCTCCCTCAGACACAACTCCTCACCAGCAGCACTGGGTGTGCAAAGCAAGTGAACCCCATTGCATCTCATCCCTATAACCATGGCAATCTTGGGCTGCATTTCTTCTTTCTTTGGGTTCCTATATGTTACAAGGCCTTTATTTTTGTCTAGACCTATGCCCAGCAAGAGTGCATGTATGGAAGGCTTCAAAGAAGTGCTGAGGACATGAGATCTGCTGGTCATCCAGGAGGAGCCTCAAAATGTAAATTTTCACTTGTCCTCATGAGTCATCAGCAATAATTTCAGAGAGATCAGTCAAGCAAATGTTAAAGACTTTGAGGTATTGTCTGTAAATGACACATGCTTTCCTTGGAAGAAATTGTCCAACAGCAAACCCCCACCCAATGGGGCACACCTACATTCATCTTGAAGAGATTGTTACCATTGCTGACTGCCTTTGTACTATATTTCCAAGGCCAGCAACAGCTATAGGTTAGTGCAGCAAATTCTACAGCAAGGAATGCTGCTTAGCTTAATTATTGTGTTTTGGTTTTAATTAGAGTTTTGATTGCCTTGAGTACATGATTTTCTTTCTTTCATTTGAAGTTTTGTTATTTATTATTTTTTTGTTACTGTAATTTGCTGTTTTGCTAAGACTGTATAATGTATACTTTGACTCCTCCACTTTAAGCTGGTATTGAATAAAATTAATATATTTAATGAATTAAAGGCAATCTCTAATTTTTATCTCATAATAATCGTCTGTATTCATGTGTGGTTCACAGTCTTTTAACAGTAGAAGTATCAGGTAGGAATGGACATCTTCAAATGTAAAGTGTCTTAGGCTTTGTTATTAGTTCCCACCAGTCAGAGCTACAAAAGGAATTGTGCTTATGATGTGGATAGTGTGACACACTTTATGGATCCCAAATTCCTGCTGAAAACCACATCAATGCTGTATCTTTGTGGTCATAAATTCAGCTATGTTAAAATGGACTACTCCTTGGATGCTCATGATGAACACAAGTGATGTGGGCTGATCACAGTCTGGGGTAAGTGACTAGTGGTATGATCTCTCATCATGCATCTAAGAGGCATGGAGAGGTGTTGGCTTGTGGGAGATGTTGGTTCTGGTTTTATGGTCAATATGTTTGGGCTAAGCAGTACAGACTCCATGTCAATAGAAGCTGAAATGTCCTCAATTTCTTCTTGACTGGGAAAGCTTAAGCATTTCAGGGTTAGTGGGACTGCAGTAGGGGACTGAGCCATATGTTTAGTGATGGTTGTTGGGAGCAGGGACATAGGTGTGGAGTCCAGAGCTTTCCTGCTCTTTCAGGGATTCACTGTGTCCTCTAGAATTCCCTCTTCAGGTTTCTGTGTGGGACTCAGCATGGTTTCTTTTTTCCCTGTCCTATTTTCCCTACAAGTTTACTTTTGTTTATCTACCTGAAGGGTCTGTTGGGAAAGAGTCCTCCCAAGCCTTCACCATCAGTGAGCAGGAGCAGAGAGTGAAGAGGTTGGAGAAGCTCAAAAATGACTTTGAGAAGATGAAGAATGAGAGAGACGAACTCTGGGGTATCCTGGCACATTATACTGACAAGGATTTGAAAAACAGGTAGTCATTATGCCCAGTTCTCAGCTGACTATCTTGAGCCTTCTCTGTTGAGCCCAGATTTCCACATATCATAGGAGGCTACAACTTCAGGTTGTTCTCATGTCCAAATTCATTTTGCTGATTGGATATTCGACACAGAACTTGAAGTTCAGATAAGAATGAGATGGGGTCATGGGCCATTTTAGTTCCTCCAATGTAAATCAGAGCCCTTGGCATGAATCACAGTCTCAATTAAAGGTAGTACTGGGTGAGCTCTCATCAGTCATTTTGAGAGCCTGGACTGCTGTTGCTTTGTGGGAGAGACTAGCTACTGTGTGTTTATGGTCAATCATTTTTGTAATTTCCTGGAGGTGCTTGGGGTCATTAAGTCTTGTCAAGAGCCTAAAGGACCTGGTTCTACATGCTGCCCCTCAGTGACTGGATTTGCTGCAAGTCATCTGTTCATAATACACTGAGATACTGCCAGATCACTGTGTTTATTTGGGATTCTGAGTGTGTGTGTGTGTGCATGTGCGTGTGCAGTGTGCGAGAGAAGAGAGAGAGAGAGAGAGAGAGAGAGAGAGAGAGAGAGAGAGAGAGTGTTTTGTGTATTCATTTAAGATCCAAGGAGTCTGTGTAATGTGATGGGGCCTGAGGATTTACCTGACTCACTTTTCAGGTAATGATAGTGAGGAGACCTTGGAGCTTCACTTTTAGCAGCAGAGCACGTGACCTCTCTGCTCACTTCTAATGGTCATTGGAAACTCCTGATATATGTCATAATACCTATTTCCCGGTAAATTCTGAATATGTTCTCTGGTATTAATGTAGCAATAGACACAAGGATTTAAAAATTCTTGTCAATAAACAGAAAAAGAGTTATTATGGCTTTAAGTTGGACCCAGGCCCGTGGCACAGGCTCTTGGAAAGTTCTTGGAGACCTAATCTATTTCTTCAAGCCCCCTCAGGGAGCTAAAGCAGGTCAGCTTTGTTCTTTTATTTCCTAGCTCTACTGGGCCCAAACCAAGTTTGACAAGTTTAATAAGCACCAAGAGGACCCAGTACAAAGGAGCCAGGATGTGGCATATGTGAGCTGGGGTTGTCCACGATTCAACTTGAATTGATATAATCCTTGAATCCTTAGTTCAGGTCTTATTTGCTCCATGGAGCATGCCCTCCCACAGGTTCAACTTTGAGACCATGATGCTGGAGATGCAACACCACGAGGTGATGACCTATCTCAAGAAAATTCCTCAGCAGATCAGTGAGGCCTTGTAAAAGTGCCAATAGCTGACTAAAGAAAATCAGCTTTACTGGTGAGTGACTAACTGGTGTGTGACTAACACTGTAGTTTTGCCCAGCTGTAGACACAGAATGTGTCTGGACATCATTGTCTTTGAAACAAATCCCAAAATTAAATACACTGGTTCCATACTTTTTGCCTCTCAAACGGGAAGCTTGCCTCGCTCAAAGAAAGGCTCTAGGATTGTTACCTCTTGGACTCATTTTGATCAAGTGTGATGAGTCTGTGAGCCCCTCCAAATCATTGTCCTTCCCAACAGAGTGTCCTCTAGATAGAAAAGGTGTGCACCTTAATGGAGACATCAATCTACCTTGAGTCTCTGGGGCACTGAAAACACATTTATAGACCTGGTTTGCATGAGACACATAGAAAGATGTGACCTGTTGGGTCTGTTCTCTCCTAGAGAAGGCTTACACTGTCTCTACCTACAGGTAGTTTTCTAATACCAATGACATATATGCAGTTGTGTGGCCCATGTCCTCTTCTGGGAGATACATGAGTCCCTGTTGGTGTCAGGATTTTCAGAAGTACCTAGAGTCTTCTGGAATGTTGCTGTCTTCTGAATTTGAAATTCCTATATGTGAGGTCCCATGGCTACTCTGGTCTGTAGTCTGGGGCTGTCTGGGGATCAGGGCCCATCATGAGAAAAGACGGTACTTGGAGAAGCGGGAGGAAGATGGATGCTGCCTAGGAATCACCATTTCTTCTCTGTGCTTCAGCATCAGGAACTGTCACCTCCTTACAGAATCTCTTCTTATGAAGACTCAAGTAAAAATCCTATGGAACAAGAACAGGCAGGTGCTTAGGGAGCAGATTACACTGGATGGGTTCTAAGGAAACAAAGAGGCTGGGTGTGGAGGCCAGCATGAACATATATGACAAATACACCAAGCAGCAGCAGGTAGGATGCACTAAGGATGACCAGGGGCAGGTTTGCCCTCATGTTTCACCATAAACACAGTCAAGCTCAGAAAACCATCCTCCAACTTGTCCAGGCACTCTCCTATGTCTTATCCAGTTGTTCATTACAGGGACATTTACAAGACTTTCTGTGGAGTTAGGCTCTTTCAAGAAGCTGGAAGATTGGCAAGCAAACCCTCTGACTCAACTACAAGCTACAATTCGTTAAGATAGATAGGGTGAACACACATTACATACCAACTTGCAATTATTCTAGATGGGCTCTATGTGGCTGCCTCCTTTGTAGTGGCACAAAACATTGAGTGATGAAGTCAGCGCCTGTAGCTTGTTAGCTTTGTACCCATGGCTCCAGCTGCATATGTAGGGGAGATGGCCTTGTGAGACATAGGTGGGAGACGAGGTCTTTGTTCCAAAGGGTGCATGCCCAGTGTGAGAGAATTCAAGGGCAGCTAGATGTATTTAGGGGGCTCAGTAGAGGGTATCCCTAATTGAAGTAGGAGGAGGGGCAATGGGATAGAGGGTTTCTGGGTGGCAGCAATGAAGAAGAGGATAACATTTAAATGTAATAAAGTATCTACAAAAAATTATTTTTTAAAAAAAAGAGGTGGTTGGGGTCTTGTATCTTTCTCTCTCCCTCAACCCTTGCATTGCAGATGGTCTCTTAACCTACCGAGATCTTGGGTCCACTAACAGAGCCTGAAAGCAGCTGTCAGTCCTGGTTTCTGCCACTGTTGCTAGAGTTCTTTCCTGGAGCTTGTATTCTGGAGTTGACTGGATGAACAGGGGATGTCTGAAAGGCTTCTCTCAGGCTGAGAATTTGGGTGAGAGATGTGAGGCTTCAAGAGAAAAATTTCTCCAACTGTCTCATACTAGTCTGCATAGTTACTAAATTTTTTTTAGTCCCCAAGGATAGATTGCAGAGTCCTGGTCTCTCATGAAATATCAGCTTTTAACAGTCTACATTCAATGGTTCCTCCAGCATTGTGGTCTCCTTATTGTTTTCCTGCTCACTTAGGTGAGTGTGGGGGGAGAAGGTCATGTGCATATATATATATTATATGATATATAATATATATATATATATATATATATATTGATGGGTGTGTTGAGAGGCCAGTTAATTACATGTGGTTTGATCAGTCTTTCTGCAACATAGCCCAGACTGTCCTGAATCTAAAACTTACTATTTTGGTTAAGCAGTCTGACCAGCATCTTTAAGTTTTCTATCACCTCCAAGGAAGAGCTCCTGGAATTGTTTTTGTATCAAGTATTTGATACAAGGTTTTAATTACCAGAGAGAGGAGAACATTTTTAATATTTCATTGTTTTGGGTTTTCTTGTTGCTGTTGTAAGAAACAATTTATTAACATGAAGAGCCAGTGCTGTCTGCTCCAGGTGTCAGATACACAACTTGGCCCCTGTGCCTTCTTGTGAACTTGTTGTCATTTTGGTTGAAATCATCAGGAAAGGAGGAGGGTGTTTGTGGGTCAGGATGGGTCTTACCCAAGACACCTGGACTCCACATAACCCACAGGTCAGTTATTCAACCCTATAATATTTTATCAAACAGAACCCATGTTGCCCACACTTAAAAGTGAATAGTTTCATATTTAGCCCAGACCAGCCTTCCCAAATCTACCATGTGACCCTTAGTTTCCCCTTCCCAGTCCTTCCTTCATTCATACAACTTTCTAACCCTGGGTTTGGAGGCCACCCTGGTGAGGAACAACCACAAAGCAAACATGTAGCTCTTGTAACCACAGCAGGATATGGGGCACAAAGGGCTGCTCAGCAACAGCTGGCTGCACACATGAGACCAAATGGTGGCCCCAAGTGGTCCTATTCAAAGGAACTTTATGGACCTGAACACCAGTCTCTTGTTCTACGATAGGAGTGTGGGCTCACCACAGTGTCGGTGTCAGTTCACTTTGCATCAAGGAAACATGAAACAGAGCAGCAGGTCATCATGCTGCTACACCTAGCTCAATAGAACAAAAGAGACAAACAGTGGTGTAAGTCAGATTGTGAACCATTCATAGTGGGAAAATTCTTTATCACTATTGAAACTGGTCATAGAGGGAAATCTATTTACCCACATTGAAATCATTTGTAGAAAACCAAGACTGTGGTACTGGAGGTGATAGGAGGCTGCTGTGTCAAATGCATGGGCCTGAGAGTCACAAGGCTGGCTAAGAGTCTGTGTGCCCTCTCTGCTCTTGGTGGATAGTGACTGCCTGCTGGAAGGTCAGGTGGCTCATTGCATCTTCTCAGCATCCTAGTTTGGTTTTCCTCATTACCTCCTACCCTTTTCTTTCCAACTTTGCCTAAGCTTGACTCAGTTATCTTTGGTTCTGTAGTTTGTCCTGCGTATTACTCTCTGAAAACTGAGTTGCTTGGTGTTGCATCTGCTCTAGCAGAAAGGCCCATAAGTATGGGAGGTGCTAGAACAGGGCTACCTCAGACAGCTCCTTGGTCTCTTGTATCCAAAGCACTCACTCTGTGTTCTGTCTTTAGCACTCGGTAAAGCTGTCATTCAAAATGATTTGCTTTAATTAAAATCATCCTCTAGGAGGGTTGGAGAAGTGAAGAATTTCAGACATGCTGATGGATAAATGGGTCAGCCCTGTGAGAAGCCATATAACATCTTTCAGAAAGATATACTGTACTCCCCATAAACCCAGCAATTCCAGAACAAAAAGTAGTTTCCACAGAGAAGTTTAGGGCAAATCATGTTTGTAGTGTACTCCACAGAGCTGACATCCTGAGTAGGACCTACCAGATGTCCATTAGTCAAGTACAGTGTAATCCAGACCTTCCATGGTCTAGGGTGATAATACATGCCACCATTTGGTCTTGATCTAGTCAAGACTCATTTTCCTCCAAAATAAACCTTGACAGAATCCCCTTATTGGAGAAAAGTCCACGTTGTATCCTGGTTATAGAGATTTCCTACATTGCCTGCCCTCATAGCTTGTTACAAAGCCCCACAGAAGGCTGTGGAAAATGAGGGCCTATTGGAAGATGCTGCTAACTTGGAGTCCCCTGCGAAGCAGTGAGGGCAGAGCCCAGGATCCTGCTTGTCCACTCCAATCCCCATGATCCTATTTGCTTTGCTGTGAACCAGCCTACTGTGCACACTTGTGGAACTTGCTAAGCAGGCTTGGATGACCAGCCCTAGCCCATATTTCCATCCTTTTTTATTAGGGGAAAGCATTTATTTTATTGACCTGTCTATAGCTATGCCTACTATTTTCTTATCCCATTCATGCGATTTTTTCTTTCTTTTTGAAAAATTTATGCAGTTATGTATGTGAGTACACTAGCTCTCTCTTCAGATACACCAGAGTAGTGCAATCTGATTTTACTAAAGATGATTTATATCTACATGAGGTTTTGGGATTTGAACTCAGGACTTCCAGAAGACAAGTCGTGCACCTAGAGCGGCCATCTCTCCCGGCTTTTGTTCTTCAAGTGTTTTTATTTCTTATGCCTTTATACTATCCT